>NC_088238.1:6101701-6108980 GCF_036934945.1 Oncorhynchus masou masou | reverse complement strand
GGCCCTCTGATAACACCACCTGGTATCATACTCTACCTCAGTGTTATCTGACCCTCTGATAACACCACCTGGTATCATACTCTACCTCAGTGTTACCTGGCCCTCTGATAACACCACCTGGTATCATACTCTACCTCAGTGTTACCTGGCCCTCTCTGGATAACAGTGTTACCTGGCCCTCTGATAACACCACCTGGTATCATACTCTACCTCAGTGTTACCTGGCCCTCTGATAACACCACCTGGTAGCATACTCTACCTCAGTGTTACCTGACCCTCTGATAACACCACCTGATATCATACTCTACCTCAGTGTTACCTGACCCTCTGATAACACCACCTGATATCATACTCTACCTCAGTGTTACCTGACCCTCTGATAACACCACCTGGTATCATACTCTACCTCAGTGTTACCTGACTCTCTGATAACACCACCTGATATCATACTCTACCTCAGTGTTACCTGGCCCTCTGATAACACCACCTGGTATCATACTCTACCTCAGTGTTACCTGACCCTCTGATAACGCCACCTGGTATCATACTCTACCTCAGTGTTACCTGACCCTCTGATAACACCACCTCAGGTATCATACTCTACCTCAGTGTTACCTGGCCCTCTGATAACACCACCTGGTATCATACTCTCTACCTCAGTGTTACCTGACCCTCTGATAACACCACCTGGTATCATACTCTACCTCAGTGTTACCTGGCCCTCTGATAACACCACCTGGTATCATATTCTACCTCAGTGTTACCTGGCCCTCTGATAACACCACCTGGTATCATACTCTACCTCAGTGTTACCTGACCCTCTGATAGGGCCACCTGGTATCATACTCTACCTCAGTGTTACCTGACCCTCTGATAACACCACCTGGTATCATACTCTACCTCAGTGTTACCTGACCCTCTGATAACACCACCTGGTTGAGAGAGAGAAGGTCCAGTGGTTGAGAGAGAGAAGGCCCGTTGGTTGAGAGAGAGAAAGCCCATTGGTTGAGAGAGAGAAAGCCCATTAGTTGAGAGAGAGAAGTCCCATTGGTTGAGAGAGAGAAGGCCCATTGGTTGAGAGAGAAGGCACATTGGTTGAGAGAGAGAAGGCCCATTGGTTGAGAGAAAGATTGCCCATTGGTTGAGAGAGAGATTGCCCATTGGTTGAGAGAGAAAAGGCCCATTGGTTGAGAGAGAAAAGGCTCATTGGATGAGAGAGAGAGAGAGAGAGAGGCCCATCGAATGAGAGAGAAGTCCCATTGGTTGAGAGAGAGAGGTAGGGGATAATTGCCAGAGTGAACCCATAGGTTAAACAGCAGGCGTGAGGAATGTGGAATCATTGTGCCGTTCTCATAGGCTGTAAGCTAGAGAGGTGAATCACATTCTCCACCTCTCATAGGCTGTAAGGTAAAGAGGTGAATCACATTCTCCACCTCTCATAGGCTGTAAGGTAAAGAGGTGAATCACATTCTCTCTCTCTCATAGGCTGTAAGGTAAAGAGGTGAATCACATTCTCCACCTCTCATAGGCTGTAAGGTAAAGAGGTGAATCACATTCTCCACCTCTCATAGGCTGTAAGGTAAAGAGGTGAATCACATTCTCCACCTCTCATAGGCTGTAAGGTAAAGAGGTGAATCACATTCTCCACCTCTCATAGGCTGTAAGGTAAAGAGGTGAATCACATTCTCCACCTCTCATAGGCTGTAAGGTAAAGAGGTGAATCACATTCTCCACCTCTCATAGGCTGTAAGGTAGAGAGGTGAATCACATTCTCCACCTCTCATAGGCTGTAAAGTAAAGAGGTGAATCACATTCTCCACTGCTCACAGAAAACAGGAACATAAACTAGACTCTATGCTGATGATGATCTGTCTGTATCTAATTCCCACAATGCCCCATGGTACAGGGAACATTAGTGAATTCTGTTCTGCTTACTGGATGAAGTTAAATGAGCATTAAGGCCGACCTCTCTGATTGAACCGCGCCATTGAAACCTGCCTCTGTATTTATAGTCAACCTTGCACATTGTTATTGTCAGGGACCAGCGACACGAACACAGGGACGGAAAGAGATGGCCGGGGGCACGTATGTGTGTCTGGGCTAGGTGATATATCTGTATTTAATCTGCCATGATGGTCTGTACAGGAGTCTGTAATGTCCTCCCTGCATGCTGCCTTAAAGGGATGTGTATCTGGAGGCCGTATGGCTGCAGTATGGATAATGGCGTGGTTAAAGTCAGCGTAGAGGGTAAATGATGAGCGAGGATGATCCCTTTAATACTGTGAGTTATAGATGAGTTTAGAGGGTGGAGCTGAGCTCTTTAATACTGTGAGTTAGGGATGAGCTCTTTAATACTGTGAGTTAGGGATGAGCCCTTTAATACTGTGAGTTAAGGATGAGCTCTTTAATACTGTGAGTTAAGGATGAGTTTAGAGGGTGGAGATGAGCCCTTTAATACTGTGAGTTAAGGATGGGTTTAGAGGGTGGAGATGAGCTCTTTAATACTGTGAGTTAGGGATGAGCTCTTTAATACTGTGAGTTAGGGATGAGCTCTTTAATACTGTGAGTTAGGGATGAGCCCTTTAATACTGTGAGTTAAGGATGAGCTCTTTAATACTGTGAGTTAAGGATGGGTTTAGAGGGTGGAGATGAGCTCTTTAATACTGTGAGTTAGGGATGAGCTCTTTAATACTGTGGGTTAAGGATGAGCTCTTTAATACTGTGGGTTAGGGATGAGCTCTTTAATACTGTGGGTTAGGGATGAGCTCTTTAATACTGTGGGTTAAGGATGGGTTTAGAGGGTGGAGCTGAGCTCTTTAATACTGTGAGTTAAGGATGAGCTCTTTAATACTGTGGGTTAGGGATGAGCTCTTTAATACTGTGGGTTAGGGATGAGCTCTTTAATACTGTGGGTTAGGGATGAGCTCTTTAATACTGTGAGTTAAGGATGGGTTTAGAGGGTGGAGCTGAGCTCTTTAATACTGTGAGTTAAGGATGAGCTCTTTAATACTGTGGGTTAAGGATGGGTTTAGAGGGTGGAGATGAGCTCTTTAATAATGTGGGTTAAGGATGGGTTTAGAGGGTGGAGATGAGCTCTTTAATACTGTGAGTTAAGGATGAGCCCTTTAATACTGTGAGTTAAGGATGAGCTCTTTAATACTGTGGGTTAAGGATGAGCCCTTTAATACTGTGAGTTAAGGATGAGCTCTTTAATACTGTGGGTTAAGGATGAGCCCTTTAATACTGTGGGTTAAGGATGAGCTCTTTAATACTGTGGGTTAAGGATGAGCCCTTTAATACTGTGAGTTAAGGATGAGCTCTTTAATACTGTGAGTTAAGGATGAGCTCTTTAATACTGTGGGTTAAGGATGAGCTCTTTAATACTGTGGGTTAAGGATGAGCCCTTTAATACTGTGGGTTAAGGATGAGCTCTTTAATACTGTGGGTTAAGGATGAGCTCTTTAATACTGTGAGTTAAGGATGAGCTCTTTAATACTGTGAGTTAAGGATGAGCTCTTTAATACTGTGGGTTAAGGATGAGCCCTTTAATACTGTGAGTTAAGGATGGGTTTAGAGGGTTTTTGCGTCTTTTATGTTGTTGCCATGGCGGATGGGTCACTGTTCACACTCTGGTCTGCTGTCTCACACATACAGACCCCTCCTGTTCCTCTCCCCCTGTGCTGCAGTGTGTGGTGTCGGGCTCCTTATCTGCAGGTGGCCAGTAGTGAGGGGACCTTGACTATACCAGCCTCACTAGGGGGTTGGGGGAACACTGCAGCTGACAAGGGCTAACGGGTGTGTGTGAGTGTGTGTGTGTGTGTGTGTGTGTGTGTGTGTGTGTGTGTGTGTGTCACACCGGGGGTCCAGTTTAACACTGTGGCTAACAGGGGCTAACGGGTGTCTGTGTGTGTGTGTGTGTGTGTGTGTGTGTGTGTGTGTGTGTGTGTGTGTGTGTGTGTGTGTGTGTGTGTGTGTGTGTGTGTGTCTTACACCGGGGGTCCAGTTTAACACTGTGGCTAACAGGGACAAGTGGCCTCCAAAGCCTTAGCGGTGCTGTTGGCGACCAAGGGTCACAAGGTCAACAGCTGTTTCACCCACACAGCATGGGGTCTGTAACGACCCTATGGGTTTAATATCCAACCACCCCACCAGCTGTTTCACCCACTCAGCATGGGGTCTGTTTCACCCACACAGCATGGGGTCTGTAACGGCCCTATGGGTTTAATATCCAACCACCCCACCAGCTGTTTCACCCACTCAGCACGGGGTCTGTTTCACCCACACAGCATGGGGTCTGTTTCACCCACACAGCACGGGGTCTGTTTCACCCACACAGCATGGGGTCTGTAACGACCCTATGGGTTTAATATCCAACCACCCCACCAGCTGTTTCACCCACACAGCACGGGGTCTGTTTCACCCACACAGCACGGGGTCTGTTTCACCCACACAGCATGGGGTCTGTAACGACCCTATGGGTTTAATATCCAACCACCCCACCAGCTGTTTCACCCACACAGCACGGGGTCTGTTTCACCACACAGCACGGGGTCTGTTTCACCCACACAGCATGGGGTCTGTAACGACCCTATGGGTTTAATATCCAACCACCCCACCAGCTGTTTCACCCACACAGCATGGGGTCTGTTTCACCCACACAGCACAGGGTCTGTGACGACCCTATGGGTCTAATATCCAACCACCCCACCAGCTGTTTCACCCACACAGCATGGGGTCTGTAACGACCCTATGGGTTTAATATCCAACCACCCCACCAGTACATCTGTACTAGTCTAGCAGAGCTCCCAATGACAGGCGGGTACTGATAGCCTGGGCTCTGACTTCAGAGAGGCCATCTTGTTTACACAGATGTTGTACTGCCTGGTGGGCACAGCTGGTTAAAACCCTGTTGGTTGATCATTGACATGAGGGTGGTTGTGATATTCCCACCAGTCTGGGACAACAGCGGTGCTGACCCATGTGATCGGTATTATTGATCCTCTCTGTAGCTAGTCAAGAGGTCAATCTGGACCAGACCTTATGATCGGTATTATTGATCCTCTCTGTAGCTAGTCAAGTGGGCAATCTGGACCGGACCTTGTGATCCTTATTATTGATCCTCTCTGTAGCTAGTCAAGAGGTCAATCTGGACCGGACCTTGTGATCAGTATTATTGATCCTCTCTGTAGCTAGTCAAGAGGTCAATCTGGACCGGACCTTGTGATCGGTATTATTGATCCTCTCTGTAGCTAGTCAAGAGGTCAATCTGGACCAGACCTTGTTGTACACAACAGCCAAGCCAACCCCTGACAGCTCTTAAGTCACAACCTCCCTACAGAGGGTTTTCTATACAGGCGCTTTTAAGCAGCACTAAATCACAACTCTCTATGCCTGAGACCCAAATGGCACCCTATTCCCTATACAGTGCACTACTTTTGACCTGAGTGCTATGGGCCTTTGTCATAGTAGTACACTCTAAAGGGAGCCATTTGAGAGACACTTCGTGGATTTATGTCCTATGGCCTTGGTGCTTCTGTAACATAATGTCAAACAGGAAGGAAGGTCTATGTTTCATTTTACAGCTTCATTTACAGCAAACATAATGGCTGCCATGACGATACATTATACAACTGGTACATAACTCCGTTCAGGAGTTGACTTTGAATGTTGACTTTCTGATCAATAGTTTATTATTTATACACAGAGAGAGGCTGTTTGACTGTCTAATGTTGAACTACAGACCAGAGCTGGTCCTTGGTGGTCTTGACTGTCTAATGTTGAACTACAGACCAGAGCTGGTCCTTGGTGGTCTTGACGGTCTAATGTTGAACTACAGACCAGAGCTGGTCCCTGGTAGTCTTGACTGTCTAATGTTGAACTACAGACCAGAGCTGGTCCTTGGTGGTCTTGACTGTCTAATGTTGAACTACAGACCAGAGCTGGTCCCTGGTGGTCTTGACTGTCTAATGTTGAACTACAGACCAGAGCTGGTCCTTGGTAGTCTTGACTGCCTGTAATGTTGAACTACAGACCAGAGCTGGTCCTTGGTGGTCTTGACTGTCTAATGTTGAACTACAGACCAGAGCTGGTCCTTGGTAGTCTTGACTGCCTGTAATGTTGAACTACAGACCAGAGCTGGTCCTTGGTGGTCTTGACTGTCTAATGTTGAACTACAGACCAGAGCTGGTCCTTGGTGGTCTTGACTGTCTGTAATATTGAACTACAGACCAGAGCTGGTCCCTGGTAGTCTTGACTGCCTGTAATGTTGAACTACAGACCAGAGCTGGTCCTTGGTGGTCTTGACTGTCTAATGTTGAACTACAGACCAGAGCTGATCCTTGGTGGTCTTGACTGTCTAATGTTGAACAACAGACCATAGCTGGTCCTTAGTAGTCTTGACTGCATGCACTTTCACGTCCCCCTCTGTTGCATTGGAAGCAACTCATTCTCATTCTCCGTTGTGCTCATGTATTGGACATAAACAAGGACACAAACAAGGACACAAACAAGCACACAACAAGGACACAAACAAGGACACAAACAAGGACACAAACAAGGACACAAACAAGGACACAAACAAGGACACAACAAGGACACAAACAAGGACACAACAAGGACACAAACAAGGACACAAACAAGGACACAAACAAGGACACAAACAAGGACACAACAAGTAGAACTGTCTTCCTGTTTGCCAGTGTCCTTCGTGGTGCAGCGACACTGAGGGTTTGACTCCTCCTAGGGGATGGATTCATACAGGTTCAACCTTCACCGTGTTTATTCTTCACACACCTTCCTCTGTCCGTGTTCACGCCCCGTCTGGGTCCGGAGAACCACACCAATCCAACCCCCTTTCTCCAATGTGTTTTGGGTAACGGTGGCGAGTGCTTTCAGAGGAAACCCCCATTTCCCTGGTTGCTTCTTCCATCTACTTGTGGCAGTGTGTGCAACACACCAAGTCACTTGGGGAAGCTGGTTTTGAAGTTCTTTTCCCGCTATCTGTGCTGTAGTTTCAGGGTTGAACATGGGTCCGTGTCATTGTGAACGACGGCTCAAACATTTCAATGCATCATTCCGGAAGGGGTTCTGACTCAGAACGTGGAGATTGGAGGTTTGAAACATGAGACCCGGACAAACACTGTATATATATATATATAATATGACATTTGTAATGTCTTTATTGTTTTGAAACTTCTGTATGTGTGATGTCTACTGTTAATTTTTATTGTTTATTTCACTTTATATATTATCTACCTTACTTGCTTGGCAATGTTAACAC
>NC_088238.1:6094201-6096701 GCF_036934945.1 Oncorhynchus masou masou | reverse complement strand
AACCATCTAACCACCATAACATGAAACCATCTGACCACCATAACATGAAACCATCTAACCACCATAACATGAAACCATCTAACCACCATAACATGAAACCATCTAACCACCATAACATGAAACCATCTAAACCATCTGACCACCATAACATGAAACCATCTAACCACCATAACATGAAACCATCTAACCACCATCACATGAAACCATCTGACCACCATAACATGAAACCATCTGACCACCATAACATGAAACCACCTAAACCATCTGACCACCATAACATGAAACCATCTGACCACCATAACATGAAACCATCTGACCACCATAACATGAAACCATCTGACCACCATAACATGACACCATCTAACCACCATAACATGAAACCATCTGACCACCATAACATGAAACCGTCTAAACCATCTGACCACCATAACATGAAACCATCTGACCACCATAACATGACACCATCTAACCACCATAACATGAAACCATCTGACCACCATAACATGAAACCATCTAAACCATCTGACCACCATAACATGAAACCATCTAAACCATCTAACCACCATAACATGAAACCATCTGACCACCATAACATGAAACCATCTAACCACCATAACATGAAACCATCTAACCACCATAACATGAAACCATCTAAACCATCTGACCACCATAACATGAAACCATCTAACCACGATAACATGAAACCATCTGACCACCATAACATGAAACCATCTGACCACCATAACATGAAACCATCTGACCACCATAACATGAAACCGTCTGACCACCATAACATGAAACCACCATAACATGAAACCATCTAACCACCATAACATGAAACCATCTGACCACCATAACATGAAACCGTCTGACCACCATAACATGAAACCACCATAACATGAAACCATCTAACCACCATAACATGAAACCATCTGACCACCATAACATGAAACCATCTAAACCATCTGACCACCATAACATGAAACCATCTGACCACCATAACATGAAACCATCTGACCACCATCACATGACACCATCTGACCACCATAACATGAAACCACCTGACCACCATAACATGAAACCATCTGACCACCATCACATGACACCATCTGACCACCATAGCATGACACCATCTGACCACCATAACATGAAACCATCTAACCACCATAACATGAAACCATCTGACCACCATAACATGAAACCATCTAACCACCATAACATGACACCATCTAACCACCATAACATGAAACCACCTGACCACCATCACATGACACCATCTAACCACCATCACATGACACCATCTAACCACCATAACATGACACCATCTAACCACCATAACATGAAACCACCTGACCACCATCACATGACACCATCTGACCACCATAACATGACACCATCTAAACCATCTGACCACCATAACATGAAACCATCTAAACCATCTAACCACCATAACATGAAACCATCTGACCACCATAACATGAAACCATCTGACCACCATAACATGAAACCATCTAAACCATCTGACCACCATAACATGAAACCATCTAAACCATCTGACCACCATAACATGAAAATTCAACAGAATCGTCAGAATGAATACACCCCTGATCAAGCGTAAACAGAGTTCACTAACACGACAGCCACGTTGCGTTCCTTCTCTTCCCTTCGCTTGTGGACTTCAAGGCGAAAATACCTTTCCAACCCAAACCTCTACAAACAGCCGACATCGTTGTTACCATTTTTCTCTGAAGTAATGTCATAGTGGGCGGCAGTGTAGCCTACTGGTTAGAGCGTTGGACTAGTAACCGAAAGGTTGCAAGTTCGAATCCCCGAGCTGACAAGGTACAAATCTGTGGTTCTGCTCCTGAACAGGCAGTTA
The DNA here is from genome assembly GCF_036934945.1 of Oncorhynchus masou masou. Taxonomy (NCBI): domain Eukaryota; kingdom Metazoa; phylum Chordata; class Actinopteri; order Salmoniformes; family Salmonidae; genus Oncorhynchus; species Oncorhynchus masou. Next base: position 6,094,822 of record NC_088238.1, on the reverse strand, counting down.
ACCCCACTGTTCCCAGGCCGTCATTGAAAATAAGAATTTGTTCTTAACTGACTTGCCTGGTTAAATAAAGAAAAAAAAATAGTCAACACAGTTTAACTAATATGTTAGTAAACCCGCTACAATCATGCAGTAACGTTAGTGTAAGTAGTTACACCATCGGGCCCTGTTGGCAATAAATTAGTAAAAACAAAAGCTTACCTTGACTTGAAAGAGTTCCAGTGTTGTGTTGGGGAGTCATAGCCAGCTAGAACATAGAATCCCTCTGTTATAGCCAGCTAGCTAACCTAGCACCCCTCTGTTATAGCCAGCTAGCTAACATAGCATCCCTCTGTTATAGCCAGTTAGCTAACATAGAATCCCTCTGTTATAGCCAGCTAGCTAACATAGCATCCCTCTGTTATAGCCAGTTAGCTAACATAGCATCCCTCTGTTATAGCCAGCTAGCTAACATAGCATCCCTCTGTTATAGCCAACTAGCTAACATAGCATGTCTCTGTTATAGCCAGCAAGCTAACATATCATCCCTCTGTTATAGCCAGCTAGCGAACATAGAATCCCTCTGTTATAGCCAGTTAGCTAACATAGCATCCCTCTGTTATAGCCAGCTAGCTAACATAGCAT
>NC_088238.1:6059201-6086701 GCF_036934945.1 Oncorhynchus masou masou | reverse complement strand
AGGGAGGAGGGAGGGAGGAGAGAGGGGGAAGAGGCAGGGGAGCAGAAGGAGGGAGGAGAGAGGGGTGGAAGAGGCAGGGGAGGAGCAGAAGGAGGGAGGAGAGAGGGGTGGAAGAGGCATGGAAGCAGAAGGAGGGAAGAGGAGAGATGGGTGGAAGAGGCAGGGGAGCAGAAGGAGGGAGGAGAGAGGGGTGGAAGAGGCAGGGGAGGAGCAGAAGGAGGAGGGAGGAGAGAGGGGTGGAAGAGGCATGGAAGCAGAAGGAGGGAAGAGGAGAGAGGGGTGGAAGAGGCATGGAAGCAGAAGGAGGGAAGAGGAGAGATGGGTGGAAGAGGCATGGGAGCAGAAGGAGGGAGGAGGGAGGAGAGAGGGGTGGAAGAGGCATGGGAGCAGAAGGAGGGAGGAGGAGAGAGGGGTGGAAGAGGCAGGGGAGCAGAAGGAGGGAGGAGGGAGGAGGAGAGAGGGGTGGAAGAGGCAGGAGAGCAGATGGAGGAAGGGGGAGTGTCCCTCTCTTTCTGTCAGATCCTCTCACCCCTGGCTGTGGAGATGTGTATTGCAGTTTTAATGGGCAGGATGTGCAGAGACCGAGAGGAAAGGAAACGTCATCTTTCCTCCTCTCTCCTCGCCTCCTTCTCAAAACCCATTGGAAGAGAAGATAATATATATAATAATATATCCCATTTAGCAGACGCTTTTGTCCAAAGCGACTTACAAGTCGGCTGGGGCCACTACTTTTACATATGAGGGAAGGGACCTCTGGCTTTCTCACCCAATGGGTTTGAGAAGGAGAGAGGAGAGGGGACGTGAGCAGTATGCAATTGAGTTTCAATGTTACTCGTGAGCTCAGCCCAGTCCCTGAGGTAGTACTTTACACTGGCTCGTTAAAGTTACTGCAGTTTACTCTAGCTAGCTAAAGATGCTACAGTTACAGCAGTTTACTCTAGCTAGCTAAAGATGCTACAGTTACAGCAGTTTACTCTAGCTAGCTAAAGTTACTGCAGTTTACTCTGGCTAGCTAAAGATGCTAAAGTTACCGCAGTTTACTCTGGCTAGCTAAAGATGCTAAAGTTACCGCAGTTCACTCTGGCTAGCTAAAGATGCTAACGTTACTGCAGTTCCCTCTGGCTAGCTAAAGATGCTAAAGTTACTGCAGTTCACTCTGGCTAGCTAAAGATGCTAAAGTTACTGCAGTTCCCTCTGGCTAGCTAAAGATGCTAAAGTTACTGCAGTTTACTCTGGCTAGCTAAAGATGCTAAAGTTACTGCAGTTTACTCTGGCTAGCTAAAGTTAGCTAAAGTTACAGCAGTTTACTCTGGCTAGCTAAAGATGCTAAAGTTACTGCAGTTCACTCTGGCTAGCTAAAGATGCTAAAGTTACTGCAGTTAACTCTGGCTAGCTAAATATGCTAAAGTTACTGCAGTTTACTCTGGCTAGCTAAAGACACTACAGTTACTGCAGTCTACTCTGGCTAGCTAAATATGCTAAAGTTACAGCAGTTTACTCTGGCTAGCTAAAGATGCTAAAGTTACAGCAGTTTACTCTGGCTAGCTAAAGACACTACAGTTACTGCAGTTCACTCTGGCTAGCTAAAGATGCCAAAGTTACTGCAGTTCACTCTAGCTAGCTAAAGATGCTAAGGGTAAAAGCTACAGTATGACTGTAATAAGACATATCCATTCTGCTGTTTTACCCTTAGGCTACCCAACCACTCACAACCACGCATATTTAGGAGTTATGAGATGTGGCTGGAGCTTATCGACCCAAATGGCACCCCTTTCCATTCATAGTGCACTACTTTTGACCACGGCCCATATGGCTCTGGTCAGAAGTAGTGCACTATATACGCGATAGGGTGCCTTTCTGGATGTACTCTGTAGGTTATCGACCCACTCTGCACGTGGAAGCCTCACTATGTCCGTTGTCAATCTATTTCCTGTTCTTGGTCAGCAGCAGCGTTGTGTCAGATTGAGTACCTAGCAGATCCTGGGGCGTATGTGTGTGTGTGTGTGTGTGTGTGTGTGCGCGCGCACGTGTGTACGTGTGTGTGTGTGTGTACGTGCGTGTACGTGTGTGTGTGTACGTGCATGTGTGTGTGCGCGCGTGTGTGTGTGTACGTGCGTGCATGCGCGTGTGTGTACGTGTGTGTGTACGTGCGTGTGTGTGTGTACGTAGTACGTGTATGTGTGTGTCGTCCAGGACGATATGCCTGAGTCAGAGAACCAGGGAGGAGGGAGACAGGGAGCGTCCCGCAGGCCAGGCGATAGGATTGATTACTGGGGAGGAGAAGGAAGGCGAGGGGGTAGACTGGAGAGGGAAGACCATGATATATGGACTGTCTGCTTTTGCAATTACCTGATCACTTTGTTAGGGGCAATTAATTTAATGAAGTCCTAGGAACCGTACGGTCCTGAGATTATAAGTGGAGAAATGTGACTCTAGAAAGGCTTGAACAGCTGTTGCCAAGGTATTCGTCATCCTATTGTTGCAGGCATCCGCCAGTTTGATGTTTACATTGCAGATATGGAAATGGTGCTCTCTCTCTCTCTCTCTCTCTCTCTCTCTCTCTCTCTCTCTCTCTCTCTCTTTCTATCTGTCTGTATGTCTGTCTCTTTGTCTCCCTCCTCTCTCTCTCCCCTCTCTCTCTCTCTCTCCCCCCTCCTCTCTCTCTCTCTCCTCTCTCTCTCTCCCTCTCTCCTCTCTCTCTTTCCTCCCTCTCTCATCTCTCTCTCCCCTCTCTCTCCACCTCCCCCCTCTCCCCCTCCTCTCTCTCCCTCCCTCCTCTCTCTCTTTCCTCCCTCTCTCATCTCTCTCTCCCCCCTCCTCTCTCTCTCTCCCTCTCTCCTCTCTCTCTTTCCTCCCTCTCTCCCCTCTCTCTCCACCTCCCCCCTCTCCCTCTCCCCTCTCTCTCTCACCTCTCTCTCCCCTCTCTCCCCTATCTCTCCACCTCCCACCTCTCCCCCTCCTCTCTCCCTCCCTCCTCTCTCTCTTCCTCCCTCTCTCATCTCTCTCTCCCCCTCCTCTCTCTCTCTCTCCCTCTCTCCTCTCTCTCTTTCCTCCCTCTCTCCCCTCTCTCCCCTCTCTCTCCATCTCCCCCTCTCCCTCTCCCCTCTCTCTCACCTCTCTCTCTCCCTCTCTCTCCCCTATCTCTCCACCTCCCCCTCTCCCTCTCCCCCTCTCTCTCCCTCTCCTCTCCCCTCCTCTCTCACCTCTCTCTCTCCCCTCTCTCTCCCCTCTCTCTCCACCTCCCCCTCTCCCTCTCCCCTCTCTCTCTCCCCCTCTCTCTCTCACCTCTCTCTCTCCCCTCTCTCTCCCTCTCTCTCCCCTCTCTCCACCTCCCCTCTCCCTCTCCCTCTTTCTCTCCCTCTCTCTCTCCCCCCTCTCTCTCCACCTCCCCCTCTCCCTCTCCACCTCCCCCCTCTCCCTCTCCCCTCTCTCTCTCCCTCTCTCTCTCCCTCTCTCTCTCCCCTATCTCTCCACCTCCCCCTCTCCCTCTCCCTCTCTCTCTCCCCTATCTCTCCACCTCCCCCTCTCCCTCTCCCCCTCTCTCTCTCCCCTCTCTCTCTCCCTCTCTCTCCCTCTCTCTCCACCTCCCCCTCTCCCTCTCTACTCTTCATAGTAATATCATAAGCCTGTGATGGTAAGCATCCATCAATTCTAGAACATGTCAATGTTCCCTTTCCTCTGCTTGGTCAAATACATTTTTTCATCCTGATGTGAAATATGTTGACGCTGATAAATCGGTGTATTTATGTGGTGACACACACAGGAAACATACCGATACTGCCAAGAGAACATGATGAGATGACATCTCACCACCGCGCCAGGTGCTTGGCACTCACATATTTTCTGCATAGCTCGACATGAAACCTGTTCTCGTTAGCAGATGCAGAGTCAAGATAATATTTTTCTTCTTGTCTCTCTCTCTCTCTCTCTCTCTCTCTCTCTCTCTCTCTCTCTATCTCTCTCTCTGGAATGGAGAGGCAGAAAGAGAAATGAATGTAGAGGTAGAGAGAGAGGTGAATGTAGAGGTAGAGAGAGAGATTAATGTAGAGGTAGAGAGAGAGATGAATGTGGAGGTAGAGAGAGAGGTGAATGTAGAGGCAGAGAGAGAGAGGAATGTAGAGGTAGAGAGAGAGATGAATGTGGAGGTAGAGAGAGAGAGAGGAATGTAGAGGTAGAGAGAGAGAGGAATGTGGAGGTAGAGAGAGAGAGGAATGTGGAGGTAGAGAGAGAGAGGAATGTAGAGGTAGAGAGAGATGAATGTAGAGGTAGAGAGAGAGAGGAATGTAGAGGTAGAGAGAGATGAATGTAGAGGTAGAGAGAGAGAGGAATGTAGAGGTAGAGAGAGATGAATGTAGAGGTAGAGAGAGAGAGGAATGTAGAGGTAGAGAGAGAGAGGAATGTAGAGGTAGAGAGAGAGAGGAATGTAGAGGTAGAGAGAGAGATTTACTATGTCATGTACTAGTTATTTCTGGTGAGGGAGAAACCATACATATTACTGCCAGATACAGTATGTGTATGACAGCCATTATCCCATGACCATTTATTCCCTTTAAAATGAACAATAATAGAAACGCAACATGTAAAGGAATGTTCCATACGCACAAAAACATCTGTCAAATTGTGTGCAGAAATTTGTAAACATCCCCTGTTAGTGAGCATTTCTCCTTTGCCAAGATAATCCATTCACCTGACAGGTGTGACAGGTGTGACAGGTGTGACATATAATCTGATTAAACAGCATGATCATTGCACAGGTGCACCTTGTGCTGGGGGACAATTTTAAAGGCCATATTAAAATGTTCAGTTTTGTCACACAACACAAGCTGTCTCGAGATGAAGGAGCGTTTTGCATGTTGACGCTAGGAGTGTTGTTGGCCAGAGAATTGAATGTTAATCTCTCTACCATAAGCTGCCTACAACGGTACATCCAACCGGCTTTACTACCACAGACCGAATGTAACCACATCAGCCCACATCTGTCTTCTTCATATTGTTACCATTGACATGAACTTCATTATACTGGATTTACTGAAATGCTGTACCACTATACTGCTGTGGCAATATATACAAATTGTATTTTTTTTTGCCAATAAGGCAATCTGAATTTGAATTTGAGAAAAGAATGTAGAGGCAGAGATGGAGAGAATGAGAGAGAGAAAGAGAGGGGGAAAGAGCGAGAAAAAGTGAATGAGAGAGAGAGAGGGGGATAGATAGAAAGATATAGAGAATGATAATCAAAGAGGGAGAAACAGAGATAGATAATGATAAGAGAGAGAGAGAGAGAGGGAGAGAGAGAGAGAGAGAGAGAGAGATGGTGACAGAGGGACAGTGACAGAGAGAGAGAGACAGTGACAGAGAGAGAAACAGAGAGAAAGAGAGAGAGAGAGACAGTGACAGAGAGAGAGAGAGAGGAAGAGAGAGTGAGAGGTAGAGAGAGAGATTGACATACTGAAGCAGTGAGATGCAGAGTCCCCAAGTCTCCCATTAGAAAAGGTCCTTATGCTAATTGCCTGTCAGACTATGGGGCTGTGGGACGGCCCTCAGCCCAGCGCAGGAGGGAGGCCCGTCTAGCTTTCACTAATGAACCCAACAGATCTGGACTTTGTGGTCCTTGAGAACTCTATACTTGGGTCCCAAAATAACACCCTATTCCCTCTGTAGTGCACTACTTTTTTTAGTGTTTGAAATAGTAGGGGAGAAGTGTGCCATTTGGCATGCAGCCCAGATACCCTGCCGTATTACACTACTAGAACCAAACAACTCCTCTCACTCAACATATTATGGTCTTGGCCTGGTGAGAAGAGCTAATATTTAGACTGTCGATGGGGGACTTGACTCGTTGAGCGGATGGAATTCAACAGCCCTCTCACTAAATCCACTGTGAGTTTCGTGCAGGGAGTTCGTCTGGTCGTGCAGGGAGTTCGTCTGGTCGTGCAGGGAGTTTGTCTGGTCGCGCAGGGAGTTTGTCTGGTCGCGCAGGGAGTTTGTCTGGTTGATGAGAAACTCCAAAACATCCAGATCCTTTTGACTCGTAACGTGGAAACATTTGTGTTTGGAAATACCTGGAGTTCTGCATAAATTTGACCTTTATTTAACCAGGAAAGTGAGTTAAGATCCTGGGGCATATGTGTGTGTGTGTGTGTGTGCGCGCGCGTACATGTGTGTGTGTACGTGCATGTGTGTGTGTACGTGTGTGTGTACGTCGTCCAGGACGGTATGCCTGAGTCAGAGAACCAGGGAGGAGGGAGACAGGGAGCGTCCAGGAAAGTCAGTTATTGACAATGACGGCCCAGGAACAGTGGGTTAACTGCCTGTTCAGGGGCAGAATGACAGATTTGTACCTTGTCAGCTCGGGGTTTTGAACTTGCAACCTTTCGGTTACTAGTCCAACGCTCTTAACCACTAGGCTACCCTGCCACCTCTACACTCTAACCACTAGGCTACCCTGCCACCTCTACACTCTAACCACTAGGCTACCCTGCCACCTCTACACTCTAACCACTAGGCTACCCTGCCACCTCTACACTCTAACCAGTAGGCTACCCTGCCGCCCCATAAATTAGGTCATCAAATTTGATCCGGTCCTTTCTAGCTTTAATGCAAGTCAACAATTGTAAATCATAGGTCTTCTGAGGTCTCTTTTGTTCGAGGGATGGTTCACATCAGGCAATGCCTCTTGTGAAGAACAAACTCACATGTTGTGAGTGTTTTTTATAGAGCAGGGCAGTTCTAACCAACATCTCATTGATTGGACTCCAGGTTAGCTGACTCCTGACTCCAATTATCTTTTGGAGAGGTCATTAGCCTTGGGGTTCACATACTTTTCCCAACTTACACTGTGGGTGTTTAAATGATGTGTTCAATATAGACAAGAAAAATACAATACTTTGTGTGTTATTAGTTTAAGCACACTGTGTGTGTCTATTCTTGTGACTTAGATAAAGATCAGATCAAATTTGATGACCAATTTATGCAGAAATCCAGGTATTTCCAAAGGGTTCACACACTTCTCCTTGCCACTGTAGATCATCTGATATTACAGTATTTTAAATAATAAACTCACGCTGTTTTTGCTGACGTTGTCAAGCCTCACGTCAAGTCCGACGCTACAGCAATGCACCATGGGACTGAGGAGGCTTTGAGGAGGCGCTGGTGGTGTGGAAGCCCTGTCACAGGTCAGTCAAGGAGGCCTGAACACAGGCCACAGAGTTTGTGGAGACGAGCGGCGTCAGTGGCAGAGAGCTGGGGCCTGAGGGTTGTTTGACAGTGTGGAGAGGAGGACAGCCAGCCATTCCTGGTAGTTTGACAGCAGTCAGGCTATATGTCCAGCTGATGGTTACTTCCTGTATCAGAGGTCAAGAGGTCAGGAGGGCCAAGAGGTCCAGAGACATCAGACACAGACAGACAGGGGGTCAGCTCACTAGGACTACTTAGCTTTCCAGTCCACACGGCTATTCTATTCTAGTCCTCTGCGCGTTTAGCATCAAGAGGAGTGGCATGTTGCTGCTCGTTCCGTGACCTTCCAGGATGGTCTTTGGTTCAGGGATTTCAATCAAACTGTGGCATCACAGCTTTGTTTCTTTGAATTTCTCTGCCTCTGTGATTTGGGGCCAAAATCTGTGTCACTTTGTTGTGTCTTTTCTCAAATGTGGGTCCCTGATCAAAAGTAACACAGCCTTGGGGGAATAGGTGGCCATTTGGAGACACAACCTTGGGGGAATAGGTGGCCATTTTTGGACACAACCTTGGGGGAATAGGGGGCCATTTGGGGACCCAGCCTTGGGGGAATAGGTGGCCATTTGGGGACACAGCCTTGGGGGAATAGGGTGCCATTTGGGGACCAAGCCTTGGGGGAATAGGGGGCCATTTGGGGACACAGCCTTGGGGGAATAGGGTGCCATTTGGGGACACAACCTTGGGGGAATAGGTGGCCATTTGGGGACACAGCCTTGGGGAATAGGGTGCCATTTGGGGACACATCCTTGGGGGAATAGGGGGCCATTTGGGGACACAACCTTGGGGGAATAGGTGGCCATTTGGGGACCCAGCCTTGGGGGAATAGGTGGCCATTTGGGGACACAACCTTGGGGGAATAGGGGGCCATTTGGGGACCCAGCCTTGGGGGAATAGGGTGCCATTTGGGGACACATCCTTGGGGGAACAGGGGGCCATTTGGGGACACAACCTTGGTCTACTGCTCATGTTTCATTCAGTGTATCGTCTGTCCACCACCTGTATCCTTCCCAGACTGATTGTCAGTGCCACAAATAACCCAAACGGAATCAGACCCACAAGCGGTTTCCTTGCTCCTGTGATGGAAATTACTAGATAGATTCACAGGTCCCTCAATCTAAATTCTGCTCGTTTTTTTTTTTTTTTTTTTTGGTTGCACAGAGGCCTAAGATTGAGAGTCTCAAGAGTGAATTTTGTTTTGTAGCCTTAGGTGAGATTAAATGTTAGTTCACGACTCACTCAGTCTAAATCCAGGTGATTTTATTCACACAATCATTGCCCTCTATTTAGATGTGTTTGGTGTTTGAGTGCCTAGACCTTGGCAGGCACTCAAACATGTCCATGGAGCAAATATCCAAAGGGGGGGCTGAGAGAGTGTTGCATTTAATGTCTGGAGGGCTTCTAGCTCTATTCAATGTTTAGAGGGCTTCTAGCTCTATTCAATGTTTAGAGGGCTTCTAGCTCTATTCAATGTTTAGAGGGCTTCTAGCTCTATTCAATGTTTAGAGGGTTTCTAGCTCTATTCAATGTTTAGAGGGCTTCTAGCTCTATTCAATGTTTAGAGGGCTTCTAACTCTATTCAATGTTTAGAGGGCTTCTAGCTCTATTCAATGTTTAGAGGGCTTCTAGCTCTATTCAATGTTTAGAGGGCTTCTAGCTCTATTCAATGTTTAGATGGCTTCTAGCTCTATTCAATGTTTAGAGGGCTTCTAGCTCTATTCAATGTTTAGAGGGCTTCTAGCTCTATTCAATGTTTAGAGGGCTTCTAGCTCTATTCAATGTTTAGAGGGCTTCTAGCTCTATTCAATGTTTAGAGGGCTTCTAGCTCTATTCAATGTTTAGAGGGCTTCTAGCTCTATTCAATGTTTAGAGGGGGCTCTATTCAATGTTTAGGGCTTCTAACTCTATTCAATGTTTAGAGGGCTTCTAGCTCTATTCAATGTTTAGAGGGCTTCTAGCTCTATTCAATGTTTAGAGGGCTTCTAGCTCTATTCAATGTTTAGAGGGCTTCTAACTCTATTCAATGTTTAGAGGGCTTCTAGCTCTATTCAATGTTTAGAGGGCTTCTAGCTCTATTCAATGTTTAGAGGGCTTCTAGCTCTATTCAATGTTTAGAGGGCTTCTAGCTCTATTCAATGTTTAGAGGGCTTCTAGCTCTATTCAATGTTTAGAGGGCTTCTAGCTCTATTCAATGTTTAGAGGGCTTCTAGCTCTATTCAATGTTTAGAGGGCTTCTAGCTCTATTCAATGTTTAGAGGGCTTCTAGCTCTATTCAATGTTTAGAGGGCTTCTAGCTCTATTCAATGTTTAGAGGGCTTCTAGCTCTATTCAATGTTTAGAGGGCTTCTAGCTCTATTCAATGTTTAGAGGGCTTCTAGCTCTATTCAGTGTTTAGAGGGCTTCTAGCTCTATTCAATGTTTAGAGGGTTTCTAGCTCTATTCAATGTTTAGAGGGCTTCTAGCTCTATTCAATGTTTAGAGGGCTTCTAGCTCTATTCAATGTTTAGAGGGCTTCTAGCTCTATTCAATGTTTAGAGGGCTTCTAGCTCTATTCAATGTTTAGAGGGCTTCTAGCTCTATTCAATGTTTAGAGGGCTTCTAGCTCTATTCAATGTTTAGAGGGCTTCTAGCTCTATTCAATGTTTAGAGGGCTTCTAGCTCTATTCAATGTTTAGAGGGCTCTCTATTCAATGTTTCTAGCTCTATTCAATGTTTAGAGGGCTTCTAGCTCTATTCAATGTTTAGAGGGCTTCTAGCTCTATTCAATGTTTAGAGGGCTTCTAGCTCTATTCAATGTTTAGAGGGCTTCTAGCTCTATTCAATGTTTAGAGGGCTTCTAGCTCTATTCAATGTTTGTTTAGATGGGCTTCTAGCTCTATTCAATGTTTAGAGGGTTTCTAGCTCTATTCAATGTTTAGAGGGCTTCTAGCTCTATTCAATGTTTAGAGGGCTTCTAGCTCTATTCAATGTTTAGAGGGCTTCTAGCTCTATTCAATGTTTAGAGGGCTTCTAGCTCTATTCAATGTTTAGAGGGCTTCTAACTCTATTCAATGTTAAGAGGGCTTCTAGCTCTATTCATCAATGTTTAGAGGGCTTCTAGCTCTATTCAATGTTTAGAGGGCTTCTAGCTCTATTCAATGTTTAGAGGGCTTCTAGCTCTATTCAATGTTTAGAGGGCTTCTAGCTCTATTCATCAATGTTTAGAGGGCTTCTAACTCTATTCAATGTTAAGAGGGCATCTAGCTCTATTCATCAATGTTTAGAGGGCTTCTAGCTCTATTCAATGTTTAGAGGGCTTCTAGCTCTATTCAATGTTTAGAGGGCTTCTAGCTCTATTCAATGTTTAGAGGGCTTCTAGCTCTATTCATCAATGTTTAGAGGGCTTCTAGCTCTATTCAATGTTTAGAGGGCTTCTAGCTCTATTCATCAATGTTTAGAGGGCTTCTAGCTCTATTCAATGTTAAGAGGGCTTCTAGCTCTATTCAATGTTTAGAGGGCTTCTAGCTCTATTCAATGTTTAGAGGGCTTCTAGCTCTATTCATCAATGTTTAGAGGGCTTCAATGTTTAGAGCTCTATTCAATGTTTAGAGGGCTTCTAGCTCTATTCAATGTTTAGAGGGCTTCTAGCTCTATTCAATGTTTAGAGGGCTTCTAGCTCTATTCAATGTTTAGAGGGCTTCTAGCTCTATTCAATGTTTAGAGGGCTTCTAGCTCTATTCAATGTTTAGAGGGCTTCTAGCTCTATTCAATGTTTAGAGGGCTTCTAGCTCTATTCAATGTTTAGAGGGCTTCTAGCTCTATTCAATGTTTAGAGGGCTTCTAGCTCTATTCAATGTTTAGAGGGCTTCTAGCTCTATTCAATGTTTAGAGGGCTTCTAGCTCTATTCAATGTTTAGAGGGCTTCTAGCTCTATTCAATGTTTAGAGGGCTTCTAGCTCTATTCAATGTTTAGAGGGCTTCTAGCTCTATTCAATGTTTAGAGGGCTTCTAGCTCTATTCAATGTTTAGAGGGCTTCTAGCTCTATTCATCAATGTTTAGAGGCTTCTAGCTCTATTCAATGTTTCTAGCTCTATTCAATGTTTAGAGGGCAATGTTTCTAGCTCTATTCATCAATGTTTAGAGGGCTTCTAACTCTATTCAATGTTAAGAGGGCATCTAGCTCTATTCATCAATGTTTAGAGGGCTTCTAGCTCTATTCAATGTTTAGAGGGCTTCTAGCTCTATTCAATGTTTAGAGGGCTTCTAGCTCTATTCAATGTTTAGAGGGCTTCTAGCTCTATTCATCAATGTTTAGAGGGCTTCTAGCTCTATTCAATGTTTAGAGGGCTTCTATCTCTATTCAATGTTTAGAGGGCTTCTAACTCTATTCAATGTTAAGAGGGCTTCTAGCTCTATTCATCAATGTTTAGAGGGCTTCTAGCTCTATTCAATGTTTAGAGGGCTTCTAGCTCTATTCATCAATGTTTAGAGGGCTTCTAGCTCTATTCAATGTTTAGAGGGCTTCTAGCTCTATTCAATGTTTAGAGGGCTTCTAGCTCTTCAATGTTTAGAGGGCTTCTAGCTCTATTCAATGTTTAGAGGGCTTCTAGCTCTTCAATGTTTAGAGGGCTTCTAGCTCTATTCAATGTTTAGAGGGCTTCTAGCTCTATTCAATGTTTAGAGCGCTTCTAGCTCTATTCAATGTTTAGAGGGCTTCTAGCTCTATTCAATGTTTAGAGGGCTTCTAGCTCTATTCAATGTTTAGAGGGCTTCTAGCTCTATTCAATGTTTAGAGGGCTTCTACCTCTATTCAATGTTAAGAGGGCTTCTAGCTCTATTCATCTATGTTTAGAGGGCTTCTAACTCTATTCAATGTTAAGAGGGCTTCTAGCTCTATTCATCTATGTTTAGAGGGCTTCTAGCTCTATTCAATGTTAAGAGGGCTTCTAGCTCTATTCATCAATGTTTAGAGGGCTTCTAGCTCTATTCAATGTTTAGAGGGCTTCTAGCTCTATTCAATGTTTAGAGGGCTTCTAGCTCTATTCAATGTTTAGAGGGCTTCTAACTATATTCAATGTTTAGAGGGCTTCTAACTCTATTCAATGTTTAGAGGGCTTCTAGCTCTATTCATCAATGTCTGGAGGGCTTCTAGCTCTATTCATCAATGTTTAGAGGGCTTCTCGCTCTATTAATCAATGTTTAGAGGGCTTCTAACTCTATTCATCAATGTCTGGAGGGCTTCTAGCTCTATTCATCAATGTTTAGAGGGCTTCTAACTCTATTCATCAATGTCTGGAGGGCTTCTAGCTCTATTCATCAATGTTTAGAGGGCTTCTAGCTCTATTCAATGTCTAACAGTAGTGCAAAGTGTGACTGAGCTTCAGCCGGTGGATTTGAACAGCTGCCTGGAGAGATTTGACAAGACCTGCCTTCGTATAACAGCAGGGTAGCGTGTTACGTTTTGGTCCTGAGAAGTGAACATCTCAAGAGTTGTCCTCTGTTTGATTCAGAGGTGCTCCCTGTTGGCGTAAACATCACTGCTGTAGTTACCGTGGCGATAACACCAGCTCCTCCACAGCATTGTAATGGGCCCCGGGGCCCCCTGCTAAGAGGCTGGAGGTTGTTTCCCTTGAGCTTGAGCTTGAAGAGATTAGACAAGACAAGCCTTCCTTCTTACTTCACACACACATACACACACACTACACACACACACACACACACACACACACACACACACACACACACACACACACACACACACACACACACACACACACACACACACACACACACACACACACACCTCTGGTTTCAGAACCTCACCTTGGCCTCGATGTAAGATGTTGTCTTTTTGGGTAGAGGACTAGATGGTGATACGATTGAAAAGTGGATGTAGATGTTGTCTTTTTGGGTAGAGGACTAGATGGTGATACGATTGAAAAGTGAATGTAGATGTTGTCTTTTTGGGTAGAGGACTAGATGGTGATACGATTGATAAGTGGATGTAGATGTTGTCTTTTTGGGTAGAGGACTAGATGGGGAGATAATGTGCATGTTTTCAGTGTGAATGTTTTGATGTGTTTTTGTGTGTTTGTCCTCAGGTGAGATGAAACGTTAGTTAAAGCTGCCCCAGTCGTCAGGGTTGTTAAAACATTTGAAACTTTTTACATTTTTAAATCCCCTACACCTCAGCCTAGGATCTTATTTGCATAATTTGGTTTTGCCTGACAGCTGTTTTCACATACAAACATACTGTAGCTATCTCCATGTTTTAGCCACGCTGATACACATCTCATCTCTTTCCTCTAGATAAAAGAGAGAGAGGGAGGGAGGGAGGGAGGGAGGGAGGGAGGGAGGGAGGGAGGGAGGGAGGGAGGGAGGGAGGGAGGGAGGGAGGGAGGGAGGGAGGGAGGGAGGGAGGGACCATCTACCATCCATACGTTATTATTAAAATAATACCACAACATATCACTGTCCTCTACCATCCATACATTACTATTAAAATAATACCACAACATATCATGTATGTCAGAGGGTAGTGTATGTGGTGGTATTATTTTAATAGTAATGTATATCAGAGGGTATGTGGTGGTATTATTTTAATAGTAATGTATATCAGAGGGTATGTGGTGGTATTATTTTAATAGTAATGTATATCAGAGGGTATGTGGTGGTATTATTTTAATAGTAATGTATATCAGAGGGTATGTGGTGGTATTATTTTAATAGTAATGTATGTCAGAGGGTATGTGGTGGTATTATTTTAATAGTAATGCATATCAGAGGGTAGTGTATGTGGTGGTATTATTTTAATAGTAATGTATGTCAGAGGGTATGTGGTGGTATTATTTTAATAGTAATGTATGTCAGAGGGTATGTGGTGGTATTATTTTAATAGTAATGCATGTCAGAGGGTAGTGTATGTGGTGGTATTATTTTAATAGTAATGCATGGCAGAGGGTATGTGGTGGTATTATTTTAATAGTAATGTATGTCAGAGGGTATGTGGTGGTATTATTTTAATAGTAATGTATGTCAGAGGGTATGTGGTGGTATTATTTTAATAGTAATGTATGTCAGAGGGTATGTGGTGGTATTATTTTAATAGTAATGTATGTCAGAGGGTATGTGGTGGTATTATTTTAATAGTAATGTATGTCAGAGGGTATGTGGTAGTATTATTTTAATAGTAATGCATGTCAGAGGGTATGTGGTGGTATTTAATAGTAATGTATGTCAGAGGGTATGTGGTGGTATCATTGCTGTGTTGTTGTGTATATGGGTCAGGTGTCCTGCTGGGCTGGAGCTAAGATCTGTAGCAGGATCCCACAGGGATGCTCTTAGTCGGGACAACCCCTCTCCTCTGTCAGCCTCCACACTACACACACACGCACACGCACACACACACACACACACACACACACACACACACACACACACACACACACACACACACACACACACACACACACACACACACACACACACACACACACACACACACACACACACACACACACACACACACACACACACCTCTGCCAGGCTGCTCCAATATACTATATTGCAGCATGTAAGTCTGACTGGTGCATTGCTCTGTACAGACCAGTGGCTCTGGATTTATATGGAGTGATATGGAGTGATATGGAGTGATATGGAGTGATATGGAGTGATATGGATTGATATGGAGTGATATGGGGTGATATGGAGTGATATGTATTGATATGGAGTGATATGGTGTGATATGGGGTGATATGTAGTGATATGGGGTGATATGGAGTGATATGGGGTGATATGGGGTGATATGGGGTGATATGGAGTGATATGGGGTGATATGGGGTGATATGGAGTGATATGGAGTGATATGGGGTGATATGGAGTGATATGGAGTGACATGAAGTGATATGGAGTGACATGAAGTGATATGGAGTGATATGGAGTGATATGGGGTGATATGGAGTGATATGGAGTGATATGGAGTGATATGGAGTGATATGGAGTGACATGAAGTGATATGGAGTGACATGAAGTGATATGGAGTGATATGGAGTGATATGGAGTGACATGAAGTGATATGGAGTGACATGAAGTGATATGGAGTGATATGGAGTGATATGGAGTGATATGGGGTGATATGGAGAGATATGGAGTGATATGTAGTGATATGGAGTGATATGGAGTGACATGAAGTGATATGGAGTGACATGAAGTGATATGGAGTGATATGGAGTGATATGGAGTGATATGGAGTGACATGAAGTGATATGGAGTGATATGGAGTGATATGGAGTGATATGGAGTGATATGTATTGATATGGAGTGATATGGAGTGATGTGGAGTGATATGGAGTGATATGGAGTGACATGAAGTGATATGGAGTGATATGGAGTGATATGGAGTGATATGGAGTGATATGGAGTGATATGTAGTGATATGGAGTGATATGGAGTGACATGAAGTGATATGGAGTGACATGAAGTGATATGGAGTGATATGGAGTGATATGGAGTGACATGAAGTGATATGGAGTGATATGGGGTGATATGGGGTGATATGGAGTGATATGGGGTGACATGGAGTGATATGGAGTGATATGGAGTGATATGGAGTGATATGTATTGATATGGAGTGACATGAAGTGATATGGAGTGATATGGAGTGATATGTATTGATATGGAGTGACATGAAGTGATATGGAGTGATATGTATTGATATGGAGTGATATGGGGTGATATAGAGTGATATGGAGTGATATGGAGTGATATGTATTGATATGGAGTGACATGAAGTGATATGGAGTGATATGGAGTGATATGGAGTCACATGAAGTGATATGGAGTGATATTGAGTGACTCATAGAGCTCTTTATATCCATGACTCATAGAGCTCTGGTCTAAAGTAGTGCACTATATAGGGAATAGGGTGCTATTTTTGACGCAACCTTGCACTGGTTGTTCATCTGTGAAGAGCATCCTGCTGGTTGGAGAGTCCTCTCCTCTCTCTGTCCGCTGCAGGATAGCAGGGTAGACTGAGGTCCGTGTTTCAGCGTCATACAGTGTTAGCTAACGATAGGCAGCCAGCCGTGAAATGAACAGGGCACAGACGGCTGCGTCTGGACTACCTGTTGTGAATCTGATGGTTTGGCTGTCTGTCTATGATGGCTGGTGTTCTAGACACATGGAAAGAAAGCCCGTCCTCTTCGTCTAGTTGTCCCTGCTTTTCATTCCCATGGCCCTACAGCCTTTGACGTTCAGTCCCAGTCGACAATCGATTGACCAGAGAATCTGGACGTCTGATTGGTCTCTCTGTGACCTGGATTGGCCAGATTTGACCAACATTATTGTCCCCAGTACCCCCACTCTCTCCCTTTCCCTCCCTCCCTCCCTCCCTCCCTCCCTCCCTCCCTCCCTCCCTCCCTCCCTCCCTCCCTCCCTCCCTCCCTCCCTCCTCTCCCTCCCTCCCTCCCCTCCCTCCCCACTCCTCTCCCTCCCTCCCTCCCTCCCTCCTCTCCCTCCCTCCCTCCCTCCCTCCCTCCCTCCCCATCCTCCTTCCCTCCCCCACTCCTCTCCCTCCCTCCCTCCCCCACCCTCTCCCTCCCTCCCTCCCTCCCTCCCTCCATTCCATCCTCCTTCCCTCCCCACTCCTCTCCATCCATTAGTTCTTAGTCCTAAATCATCTGGTCAAGGAAATAATTCCAGGCTCCACTCCTTCCTTTCTTCCATTGCAGTTTCTCCCAACAGGAGATTCCTCCCCATTGTGAGCAGAGGGGCCTTGAGAGCCCTGGATTGTCTTATTGACTGAGGTCATCTGTCAGAAGGCCCTGGCAGGGAACAAGTCATGGATTCCTGTTAGGATTAAAGAGGATGTCCTTGCTCCAGCAGTGAAGACATCATGAAGCATGGCAGCTCGTCTTCTGGAATGTTCACTTTTCCAGCTTTTGGGAAAGTTGTTGGGGTTTGACTTTCATGTCGTCTAGTTCAGTTGAAAAGAGACATATGTGTCAGTGTAGTAGTGTAATGTAATGGGACAACCAGTGTTGCCTCAACTAGTCCGTCCCCATCCTCAACCACACTGTTGTCCAACTAGTCCATCCCCATCCTCAACCACACTGTTGTCCAACTAGTCCGTCCCCATCCTCAACCACACTGTTGTCCAACTGGTTCCTCCCCATCCTCAACCACACTGTTGTCCAAATAGTCCATCCCCATCCTCAACCACACTGTTGTCCAACTAGTCCATCCCCATCCTCAAACACACTGGTTGTCCAACTGGTTCCTCCCCATCCTCAACCACACTGTTGTCCAACTAGTCCATCCCCATCCTCAACCACACTGTTGTCCAACTAGTCCGTCCCCATCCTCAAACACACTGTTGTCCAACTAGTCCATCCCCATCCTCAACCACACTGTTGTCCAACTAGTCCATCCCCATCCTCAACCACACTGTTGTCCAACTAGTCCATCCCCATCCTCAACCACACTGTTGTCCAACTAGTCCATCCCCATCCTCAAACACACTGTTGTCCAACTAGTCCATCCCCATCCTCAACCACACTGTTGTCCAACTAGTCCGTCCCCATCCTCAACCACACTGGTTGTCCAACTAGTTCCTCCCCGGCCTCAACCACACTGTTGTCCAACTAGTCCATCCCCATCCTCAACCACACTGTCGTCCAACTAGTCCATCCCCATCCTCAACCACACTGTTGTCCAACTAGTCCGTCCCCATCCTCAACCACACTGGTTGTCCAACTGGTTCCTCCCCGGCCTCAACCACACTGTTGTCCAACTAGTCCATCCCCATCCTCAACCACACTGTCGTCCAACTAGTCCATCCCCATCCTCAACCACACTGTTGTCCAACTGGTCCATCCCCACCCTCAACCACACTGTTGTCCAACTAGTCCATCCCCACCCTCAACCACACTGTTGTCCAACTAGTCCATCCCCGGCCTCAACCACACTGTTGTCCAACTGGTTCCTCCCCATCCTCAACCACACTGTTGTCCAACTGGTTCCTCCCCATCCTCAACCACACTGTTGTCCAACTAGTCCATCCCCATCCTCAACCACTGTCTATTTGTACATCTTCATCAGCATCCTTTAGTTCAACATTCACCAGAGGCTACAGAGCTAACATTTAATAACATTCCATATTGTCTGTCAAAAGATGAATGCAGAAAAGCTCTGCACTCCTCTTTACCATCTGCTATAGTATAGGACCTATCCCATGTGAAAACTATAACACAGTACACAATATGGAGAGAGAGACCACATGGAGTCCCTTCATATAATTTAAAGACTTACATAGAGTTGCATAGAGTTACATAGAGTTACATAGACTTACATAGAGTTACATATACTTACATAGAGTTACATATACTTACATAGACTTACATAGAGTTGCATAGAGTTACATATACTTACATAGAGTTACATAGAGTTACATTTACTTACATATACTTATATAGAGTTACATATACTTACATATAGTTACATAGAGTTACATATACTTACATAGACATATATATATAGTTACATATACTTACATAGAGTTACATAGAGTTAAATATACTTACAGAGTTACATAGACTTACATAGACTTACATGTAGTTACATAGACTTACATATACTTACATAGACCTACATAGAGTTACATAGAGTTACATAGACTTACATATACTTACATAGAGTTACATAGACTTACATAGAGTGACATAGAGTTACATAGACTTGCATAAAGTGACATAGAGTTACATAGACTTGCATAGAGTGACATAGAGTTACATCATTAGCTCATTTAATTTGCTCTGCGTGCCATCTGTCTCATTCACTATGAATAATTCTTCTTAATGCAATTATCTGACTGTTTCATACTGAAGCTCAGGTTTCTCAGGGTTACATCCATTGAGAGTAGCATGTCTTTGCTGTTGGACTGGAAAGACATATTTTTCCTCTTCTCCTTTCCACACCTCTACAGCCATTGTTAACCTGCTGAGAGGTGTTGTGTGATAAATATGTGATGGGAGGAAAGATGGATTTAGGGATGACGAGAGAGTGAGAGCGAGGGTGGGGGAGCGATATAGGCAGGCAGGCAGGCATACAGACAGACAGACAGACAGACAGACAGACAGACAGACAGACAGATAGATAGATAGATAGATAGATAGATAGATAGATAGATAGATAGATAGATAGATAGATAGATTGATTGATTGATTGATTGATTGATTGATAGACATATATAGACAGACATACGGACAGACAGACAGACAGACAGACAGATATACAGACAGACAGACAGACAGACAGACAGACAGACAGACAGACAGACAGACAGACAGACAGACAGACAGACAGACAGACAGACAGACAGACAGGGGGGTTCGAGGCCCATTTGCAGATGAAGCTGATAAAAGCGATGTGTGAGAAGGAGTGGAGAACGGCTTGGAAAGTTAATAAATTATTCAACTGAAAGGTTAGGATGGATGTGCTTTGAAGGAGATGAAACGGGTTCACTGGAGACACGGCATTAGACCGTTTTAGTGAGTGTGTTTTTACGGGTCTATATTTGAATGTGGTGTAGCTGTGAATGAATGTGTTTTGTTTTTTCTGTGTGTCATTCAGAGTGTTATTTGTAGTGTGCATGAGGAACTCAGAATCCCAGAACACACTGCACCTTCCTTGTTAGACTGGATGTTCAGGACAGCTCTCTTCTCCTCATCACCATCTACCCCTCTACAATGGTCCCAGTGTTTCCTAGTGTCATATGCAGCAGCATGTGTAGTGTGTAGTGTGCATCAGAAGGTGTAGTGTGTAGTGTGTAGTGTGTATCAGAAGGTGTAGTGTGTAGTGTGTATCAGAAGGTGTAGTGTGTAGTGTGTATCAGAAGGTGTAGTGTGTAGTGTGCATCAGAAGGTGTAGTGTGTAGTGTGTATCTGATGTGTAGTGTGTATCAGAAGGTGTAGTGTATATCAGAAGGTGTAGTGTGTAGTGTGTATCAGAAGGTGTAGTGTGTAGTGTGTATCAGAAGGTGTAGTGTGTAGTGTGTATCATAAGGTGTAGTGTGTATGACAGGGTGTAGTGTGTAGTGTGTATGAGAGGGTGTAGTGTGTAGTGTGTATCAGAAGGTGTAGTGTGTATCAGAAGGTGTAGTGTGTATCAGAAGGTGTAGTGTGTAGTGTGTATCAGAAGGTGTAGTGTGTAGTGTGTATCAGAAGGTGTAGTGTGTAGTGTGTATCAGAAGGTGTAGTGTGTATGAGAGGGTGTAGTGTGTAGTGTGTATCAGAAGGTTTAGTGTGTAGTGTGCATCAGAAGATGTAGTGTGTAGTGTGTATCAGAAGGTGTAGTGTGTAGTGTGTATCAGAAGGTGGAGTGTGTAGTGTGTAGTGTGCATCAGAAGGTGTAGTGTGTAGTGTGTATCAGAAGGTGTAGTGTGTATGACAGGGTGTAGTGTGCATCAGAAGGTGTAGTGTGTATGACAGCGTGTAGTGTGCATCAGAAGGTGTAGTGTGTATGACAGGGTGTAGTGTGCATCAGAAGGTGTAGTGTGTATGACAGCGTGTAGTGTGCACCAGAAGGTGTAGTGTGTAGTGTGTATCAGAAGGTGTAGTGTGTATGACAGCGTGTAGTGTGCACCAGAAGGTGTAGTGTGTAGTGTGTATCAGAAGGTGTAGTGTGTAGTGTGTATCAGAAGGTGTAGTGTGTATGACAGGGTGTAGTGTGCACCAGAAGGTGTAGTGTGTATGACAGGGTGTAGTGTGCATCAGAAGGTGTAGTGTGTATGACAGGGTGTAGTGTGCACCAGAAGGTGTAGTGTGTATTATAGCGTGTAGTGTGCATCAGAAGGTGTAGTGTGTATGACAGCGTGTAGTGTGCATCAGAAGGTGTAGTGTGTATGACAGGGTGTAGTGTGCATCAGAAGGTGTCGTGTGTATGACAGGGTGTAGTGTGTAGTGTGTAGTGTGTATCAGAAGGTGTAGTGTGCATCAGAAGGTGTAGTGTGCATCAGAAGGTGTAGTGTGC
Source organism: Oncorhynchus masou masou (assembly GCF_036934945.1). Taxonomy (NCBI): domain Eukaryota; kingdom Metazoa; phylum Chordata; class Actinopteri; order Salmoniformes; family Salmonidae; genus Oncorhynchus; species Oncorhynchus masou. The sequence goes on along the minus strand of NC_088238.1, from coordinate 6,065,463 downwards.
ATCAGAAGGTGTAGTGTCTATGACAGGGTGTAGTGTGCATCAGAAGGTTTCGTGTGTATGACAGGGTGTAGTGTGCATCAGAAGGTGTAGTGTGTAGTGTGCACCAGAAGGTGTAGTGTGTATGACAGGGTGTAGTGTGTAGTGTGCATCAGAAGGTGTCGTGTGTATGACAGGGTGTAGTGTGTAGTGTGCATCAGAAGGTGTAGTGTGTATGACAGGGTGTAGTGTGCATCAGAAGATGTAGTGTGTATGACAGCGTGTAGTGTGCATCAGAAGGTGTAGTGTGTATGACAGGGTGTAGTGTGTAGTGTGCATCAGAAGGTGTAGTGTGTATGACAGGGTGTAGTGTGCATCAGAAGGTGTCGTGTGTATGACAGGGTGTAGTGTGCATCAGAAGGTGTAGTGTGTATGACAGGGTGTAGTGTGCATCAGAAGATGTAGTGTGTATGACAGCGTGTAGTGTGCATCAGAAGGTGTAGTGTGTATGACAGGGTGTAGTGTGTAGTGTGCATCAGAAGGTGTAGTGTGTATGACAGGGTGTAGTGTGTAGTGTGCATCAGAAGGTGTAGTGTGTATGACAGGGTGTAGTGTGCATCAGAAGATGTAGTGTGTATGACAGCGTGTAGTGTGCATCAGAAGGTGTAGTGTGTATGACAGGGTGTAGTGTGTAGTGTGCATCAGAAGGTGTAGTGTGTATGACAGGGTGTAGTGTGTAGTGTGCATCAGAAGGTGTAGTGTGTATGACAGGGTGTAGTGTGCATCAGAAGATGTAGTGTGTATGACAGCGTGTAGTGTGCATCAGAAGGTGTAGTGTGTATGACAGGGTGTAGTGTGCATCAGAAGGTGTAGTGTGTATGACAGGGTGTAGTGTGTAGTGTGCATCAGAAGGTGTAGTGTGTAGTGTGCATCAGAAGGTGTAGTGTGTAGTGTGCATCAGAAGGTGTCGTGTGTATGACAGGGTGTAGTGTGTAGTGTGCATCAGAAGGTGTAGTGTGTATGACAGCGTGTAGTGTGCATCAGAAGGTGTCGTGTGTATGACAGGGTGTAGTGTGCATCAGAAGGTGTAGTGTGTAGTGTGCACCAGAAGGTGTAGTGTGTATGACAGGGTGTAGTGTGTAGTGTGCATCAGAAGGTGTCGTGTGTATGACAGGGTGTAGTGTGTAGTGTGCATCAGAAGGTGTAGTGTGTATGACAGGGTGTAGTGTGCATCAGAAGATGTAGTGTGTATGACAGCGTGTAGTGTGCATCAGAAGGTGTAGTGTGTATGACAGGGTGTAGTGTGTAGTGTGCATCAGAAGGTGTAGTGTGTATGACAGGGTGTAGTGTGCATCAGAAGGTGTCGTGTGTATGACAGGGTGTAGTGTGCATCAGAAGGTGTAGTGTGTATGACAGGGTGTAGTGTGCATCAGAAGGTGTAGTGTGTATGACAGCGTGTAGTGTGCATCAGAAGGTGTAGTGTGTATGACAGGGTGTAGTGTGCATCAGAAGGTGTAGTGTGTATGACAGGGTGTAGTGTGTAGTGTGCATCAGAAGGTGTAGTGTGTATGACAGGGTGTAGTGTGCATCAGAAGATGTAGTGTGTATGACAGCGTGTAGTGTGCATCAGAAGGTGTAGTGTGTATGACAGGGTGTAGTGTGTAGTGTGCATCAGAAGGTGTAGTGTGTATGACAGGGTGTAGTGTGTAGTGTGCATCAGAAGGTGTAGTGTGTATGACAGGGTGTAGTGTGCATCAGAAGATGTAGTGTGTATGACAGCGTGTAGTGTGCATCAGAAGGTGTAGTGTGTATGACAGGGTGTAGTGTGCATCAGAAGGTGTAGTGTGTATGACAGGGTGTAGTGTGTAGTGTGTATCAGAAGGTGTAGTGTGTAGTGTGCATCAGAAGGTGTAGTGTGTAGTGTGCATCAGAAGGTGTCGTGTGTATGACAGGGTGTAGTGTGTAGTGTGCATCAGAAGGTGTCGTGTGTATGACAGGGTGTAGTGTGTAGTGTGCATCAGAAGGTGTAGTGTGTATGACAGCGTGTAGTGTGCATCAGAAGGTGTAGTGTGTATGACAGGGTGTAGTGTGTAGTGTGCATCAGAAGGTGTAGTGTGTAGTGTGCATCAGAAGGTGTAGTGTGTAGTGTGCATCAGAAGGTGTAGTGTGTATGACAGGGTGTAGTGTGCATCAGAAGGTGTAGTGTGTATGACAGCGTGTAGTGTGCATCAGAAGGTGTAGTGTGTATGACAGGGTGTAGTGTGCATCAGAAGGTGTGTAATAGCAGGTAGGTTATATCCCCTGGCTAAACTGACCTTTCTCACACACTGTCGTCTAACCTGACCTGACAACGTGTGAAGGTGCTGAGTGTTGTAACGGTACTGTGGTGCTGCTGATCCACAGAACTGAAAGTGCAATTGAAAAAGAGACATTGAAATGAACTGTACAGGTTGTCATGGTACGGTGGTGCTGCTGCTGTGCTGCAGTGTGGAGTGTTTAGGAGAGAGTTGGCAGTGTGACAGGACTGTAGGGCTTCTCCACTGCAGAGGGGTTTATGGGTATAAGAGTTGCTACACCAGGTTTAAGTAGGGCTTCTCCACTGCAGAGGGGTTTATGGGTAATAGTTACTGCACCAGGTTTAAGAAGTAAACAATCAGAGTGATGCTTATTTCTCCCTCTTGTCTCCCTGTCATGTGTCTTTGTCCATCCCTCTGTCTGTCTCGTGTCTCTCTGTCATGTGTCTCTGTCTCTGAGCTACGTTCTCTGGCTGTGTCATTGGAGCTACATTCTCTGGCTGTGTGATTGGAGCTACGTTCTCTGGCTGTGTGATTGGAGCTACGTTCTCTGGCTGTGTGATTGGAGCTACGTTCTCTGGCTGTGTGATTGGAGCTACGTTCTCTGGCTGTGTCATTGGAGCTACGTTCTCTGGTTGTGTGATTGCAGCTACGTTCTCTGACTGTGTCATTGGAGCTACGTTCTCTGGCTGTGTGATTGGAGCTACGTTCTCTGGCTGTGTGATTGGAGCTACGTTCTCTGGCTGTGTGATTGGAGCTACGTTCTCTGGCTGTGTCATTGGAGCTGCGTTCTCTGGCTGTGTGATTGGAGCTCCGTTCTCTCTGCAGATAATATAAGTTGTTTCTCAGCGAGTTTCTCTGTCATGTGTCTCTGTCTCTGAACTTCGTTCTCTGGCTGTGTGATTGGAGCTCCGTTCTCTGGCTGTGTCATTGGAGCTACGTTCTCTGGCTGTCTGATTGGAGCTACGTTCTCTGGCTGTGTGATTGGAGCTACGTTCTCTGGCTGTGTGATTGCAGCTACGTTCTATGGCTGTGTCATTGGAGCTACGTTCTCTGACTGTGTGATTGGAGCTACGTTCTCTGGCTGTGTGATTGGAGCTACGTTCTCTGGCTGTGTCATTGTTGCTGCGTTCTCTGACTGTGTGATTGCAGCTACGTTCTCTGGCTGTGTGATTGGAGCTACGTTCTCTGGCTGTGTCATTGGAGCTACATTCTCTGGCTGTGTGATTGGAGCTACGTTCTCTGGCTGTCTGTTTGGAGCTACGTTCTCTGGCTGTGTGATTGGAGCTACGTTCTCTGGCTGTGTCATTGGAGCTATGTTCTCTGGCTGTGTCATTGGAGCTACGTTCTCTGGCTGTGTCATTGTAGCTTCCTTCTCTGGCTGTGTCATTGGAGCTACGTTCTCTGGCTGTGTGATTGGAGCTACGTTCTCTGGCTGTGTGATTGGAGCTACGTTCTCTGGCTGTGTGATTGGAGCTACGTTCTCTGGCTGTGTCATTGGAGCTGCGTTCTCTGGCTGTGTGATTGGAGCTCCGTTCTCTCTGCAGATAATATAAGTTGTTTCTCAGCGAGTTTCTTTGTCATGTGTCTCTGTCTCTGAACTTCGTTCTCTGGCTGTGTGATTGGAGCTCCGTTCTCTGGCTGTGTCATTGGAGCTACGTTCTCTGGCTGTCTGATTGGAGCTACGTTCTCTGGCTGTGTGATTGGAGCTCCGTTCTCTGGCTGTGTCATTGGAGCTACGTTCTCTGGCTGTGTGATTGGAGCTACGTTCTCTGGCTGTGTCATTGGAGCTACGTTCTCTGGCTGTGTCATTGGAGCTACGTTCTCTGGCTGTGTCATTGTAGCTTCCTTATCTGGCTGTGTCATTGGAGCTACGTTCTCTGGCTGTGTGATTGGAGCTACGTTCTCTGGCTGTGTGATTGGAGCTACGTTCTCTGGCTGTGTGATTGGAGCTACGTTCTCTGGCTGTGTCATTGGAGCTACGTTCTCTGGCTGTGTGATTGGAGCTCCGTTCTCTGGCTGTGTCATTGTAGCTTCCTTCTCTGGCTGTGTCATTGGAGCTACGTTCTCTGGCTGTGTGATTGGAGCTACGTTCTCTGGCTGTGTGATTGGAGCTACGTTATCTGGCTGTGTCATTGGAGCTACGTTCTCTGGCTGTGTCATTGGAGCTACGTTCTCTGGCTGTGTCATTGTAGCTTCCTTCTCTGGCTGTGTCATTGGAGCTACGTTCTCTGGCTGTGTGATTGGAGCTACGTTCTCTGGCTGTGTCATTGGAGCTACGTTCTCTGGCTGTGTCATTGGAGCTACGTTCTCTGGCTGTGTGATTGGAGCTACGTTCTCTGGCTGTGTCATTGTAGCTTCCTTCTCTGGCTGTGTCATTGGAACTACGTGCTCTGGCTGTGTGATTGGAGCTACGTTCTTTGGCTGTGTGATTGGAGCTACGTTCTCTGGCTGTGTGATTGGAGCTACGTTCTCTGGCTGTGTGATTGGAGCTACGTTCTCTGGCTGTGTCATTGGAGCTACATTCTCTGGCTGTGTGATTGGAGCTCCGTTCTCTGGCTGTGTCATTGGAGCTACGTTCTCTGGCTGTGTCATTGGAGCTACGTTCTCTGGCTGTGTGATTGGAGCTACGTTCTCTGGCTGTGTCATTGGAGCTACGTTCTCTGGCTGTGTGATTGGAGCTACGTTCTCTGGCTGTGTCATTGGAGCTACGTTCTCTGGCTGTGTCATTGGAGCTACGTTCTCTGGCTGTGTCATTGTAGCTTCCTTCTCTGACTGTGTCATTGGAGCTACGTTCTCTGGCTGTGTGATTGGAGCTACGTTCTCTGGCTGTGTGATTGGAGCTACGTTCTCTGGCTGTGTGATTGGAGCTACGTTCTCTGGCTGTGTCATTGGAGCTGCGTTCTCTGGCTGTGTGATTGGAGCTCCGTTCTCTCTGCAGATAATATAAGTTGTTTCTCAGCGAGTTTCTCTGTCATGTGTCTCTGTCTCTGAACTTCGTTCTCTGGCTGTGTGATTGGAGCTCCGTTCTCTGGCTGTGTCATTGGAGCTACGTTCTCTGGCTGTCTGATTGGAGCTACGTTCTCTGGCTGTGTGATTGGAGCTACGTTCTCTGGCTGTGTGATTGCAGCTACGTTCTATGGCTGTGTCATTGGAGCTACGTTCTCTGACTGTGTGATTGGAGCTACGTTCTCTGGCTGTGTGATTGGAGCTACGTTCTCTGGCTGTGTCATTGTTGCTGCGTTCTCTGACTGTGTGATTGCAGCTACGTTCTCTGGCTGTGTGATTGGAGCTACGTTCTCTGGCTGTGTCATTGGAGCTACATTCTCTGGCTGTGTGATTGGAGCTACGTTCTCTGGCTGTCTGTTTGGAGCTACGTTCTCTGGCTGTGTGATTGGAGCTACGTTCTCTGGCTGTGTCATTGGAGCTATGTTCTCTGGCTGTGTCATTGGAGCTACGTTCTCTGGCTGTGTCATTGTAGCTTCCTTCTCTGGCTGTGTCATTGGAGCTACGTTCTCTGGCTGTGTGATTGGAGCTACGTTCTCTGGCTGTGTGATTGGAGCTACGTTCTCTGGCTGTGTGATTGGAGCTACGTTCTCTGGCTGTGTCATTGGAGCTGCGTTCTCTGGCTGTGTGATTGGAGCTCCGTTCTCTCTGCAGATAATATAAGTTGTTTCTCAGCGAGTTTCTTTGTCATGTGTCTCTGTCTCTGAACTTCGTTCTCTGGCTGTGTGATTGGAGCTCCGTTCTCTGGCTGTGTCATTGGAGCTACGTTCTCTGGCTGTCTGATTGGAGCTACGTTCTCTGGCTGTGTGATTGGAGCTCCGTTCTCTGGCTGTGTCATTGGAGCTACGTTCTCTGGCTGTGTGATTGGAGCTACGTTCTCTGGCTGTGTCATTGGAGCTACGTTCTCTGGCTGTGTCATTGGAGCTACGTTCTCTGGCTGTGTCATTGTAGCTTCCTTATCTGGCTGTGTCATTGGAGCTACGTTC
>NC_088238.1:6050125-6051201 GCF_036934945.1 Oncorhynchus masou masou | reverse complement strand
GGACATCAGACTGCCTCTCAGTGGGGGGGACATCAGACTGCCTCTCAGTGGGGGGCATCAGACTGATGGAAGGACTGTCTCTCAGGGGGGGCACGACATCAGACTGCCTCTCAGTGGGGGGACATTAGACTGATGGAAGGACTGTCTCTCAGGGGGGGACATCAGACTGCCTCTCAGTGGGGGGGGGGGACATCAGACTGCCTCTCAGTGGGGGGCATCAGACTGCCTCTCAGTGGGGGGGACATCAGACTGCCTCTCAGTGGGGGGGACATCAGACTGCCTCTCAGTGGGGGGGGCATCAGACTGCCTCTCAGTGGGGGGACATCAGACTGATGGAAGGACTGTCTCTCAGGGGGGGGGGGGGGACATCAGACTGCCTCTCAGTGGGGGGGACATTAGACTGATGGAAGGACTGCCTCTCAGTGGGGGGGGGGGGACATCAGACTGCCTCTCAGTGGGGGGGGGACACATCAGACTGCCTCTCAGTGGGGGGGACATTAGACTGATGGAAGGACTGCCTCTCAGTGGGGGGGGACATCAGACTGCCTCTCAGTGGGGGGGACATCAGACTGCCTCTCAGTGGGGGGGACACATCAGACTGCCTCTCAGTGGGGGGGACATCCGACTCTCTCAGTGGGGGGACATCAGACTGCCTCTCAGTGGGGGGGGCATCAGACTGATGGTCATTTTGTTGAAACAGATAAGAGAGCGTCCTGAAAAAGGTTAACCTTTCTTCCCCCTCAAAAGCAGTGCACTATATAGGGAAGAGGGAGGCATTTGTGACTCACCTGACAGGATAAGGAATAGAGCAGTAACATCGGCTCCAGGTACACCCCCCCCAATTTTTTTTTGTAATGAGATATTTTACTATTGGCGGTTTTAACTTCTGTGTTTACTCATAACCTCTCTACATTAGCGAGGGTAGAGACTCTACACCAAGGAACACATAACGTGAGGCTTGTCCGTTTAAACTGTAAGGTCTACAACCGTTGTGTTGGGCGCACGGGACAAATACAATTTGATGCTGCTGGAGCTGGACTCTAAGAAATCAGTTCACGCTTTTTATTCACAAAATG
>NC_088238.1:5990125-6045125 GCF_036934945.1 Oncorhynchus masou masou | reverse complement strand
GTGGTGTGTCTGGTCTCTGAATGGTACTATACCAGGGACCGTGTTGGGTCTGGTCTCTGTAAATGGTACTATACCAGGGACAGTGGTGTGTCTGGTCTCTGAATGGTACTATACCAGGGACCGTGTTGGGTCTGGTCTCTGACCGGTACTATACCAGGGACCGTGTTGGGTCTGGTCTCTGACTGGTACTATACCAGGGACAGTGGTGTGTCTGGTCTCTGAATGGTACTATACCAGGGACCGTGTTGGGTCTGGTCTCTGAATGGTACTATACCAGGGACCGTGTGTCTGGTCTCACCTTGGTGGTGCAGGTGGCACGTAGCGGCTCAACCAGTCTGTCCAGCCTCTGTAGCACAGCACTGGGACACAGAGTGGAGAGTCTCGCCAGCATCAGGAATGTCAGCATCTGATAAACAACAACATCCCCATTATCTTCCAACTCCATAAACCAACACTCCTCAATACAGGCCCTGTGATGCATTACACAGTCTGCCCTTTAAATCATACAGACCACCTCTCTCCTGTTGTCTGATCTACATACAGACTACCTCTCTCTCTCCTGTTGTCTGATCTACATACAGACTACCCCTCTCTCTCTCTCTCTCTCTCCTGTTGTCTGATCTACATACAGACTACCTCTCTCTCTCTCCTGTTGTCTGATCTACATACAGACTACCTCTCTCTCTCTCCTGTTGTCTGATCTACATACAGACTACCTCTCTCTCTCCTGTTGTCTGATCTACATACAGACTACCCCTCTCTCCTGTTGTCTGATCTACATACAGACTACCCTTCTCTCTCTCTCTCCTGTAGTCTGATCTACATACAGACTACCTCTCTCTCTCTCTCCTGTTGTCTGATCTACATCCAGACTACCTCTCTCTCTCTCCTGTAGTCTGATCTACATACAGACTACCTCTCTCTCTCCTGTTGTCTGATCTACATACAGACTACCTCTCTCTCTCTCCTGTAGTCTGATCTACATACAGACTACCTCTCTCTCTCCTGTTGTCTGATCTACATACAGACCACCTCTCTCTCTCCTGTTGTCTGATCTACATACAGACTACCTCTCTCTCTCTCTCCTGTTGTCTGATCTACATACAGACTACCTCTCTCTCTCCTGTTGTCTGATCTACATACAGACTACCCCTCTCTCTCTCTCTCTCTCTCCTGTTGTCTGATCTACATACAGACTACCTCTCTCTCTCCCTGTTGTCTGATCTACATACAGACTACCTCTCTCTCTCCTGTTGTCTGATCTACATACAGACTACCCCTCTCTCCTGTTGTCTGATCTACATACAGACTACCCTTCTCTCTCTCTCTCCTGTAGTCTGATCTACATACAGACTACCTCTCTCTCTCTCTCCTGTTGTCTGATCTACATACAGACTACCTCTCTCTCTCCTGTTGTCTGATCTACATACAGACTACCTCTCTCTCTCCTGTTGTCTGATCTACATACAGACCACCTCTCTCTCTCCTGTTGTCTGATCTACATACAGACTACCTCTCTCTCTCTCCTGTTGTCTGATCTACATACAGACTACCTCTCTCTCTCTCCTGTTGTCTGATCTACATACAGACTACCTCTCTCTCTCTCTCCTGTTGTCTGATCTACATACAGACCACCTCTCTCTCTCCTGTTGTCTGATCTACATACAGACTACCCCTCTCTCTCCAGGTTATTGTTGAAATATAACGAGTCCTGTCGGTTCAGGATACCTTGATGTCGTAATGGTCCTTGAGTCCGTCTTCTACGTGGTTGAGGAACTCAAAGATGTCTAGTCTGTCCAGACAGCTGTCCAGGAGTGTGTACATGCACTCAAACGCTGCCTTCCTTATGTCCAGACCATCGTCCACGGTGTGTTTAAAGGGACCCATCTCAACCTGGGGGGAGAAGACAACACACTGACGTCATTAAGAAGACCATCGTCCACTGTGTGTTTAAAGGGAGAAGACAACACACTGGCGTCATTAAGAAGACCCTCATCCACTGTGTGTTTAAAGGGACCCATCTCAACCTGGGGGGAGAAGACAGGTCATTAAGAAGACCCTCGTCCACTGTGTGTTTAAAGGGAGAAGACAACACACTGACGTCATTAAGAAGACCATCGTCCACTGTGTGTTTAAAGGGACCCATCTCAACCTGGGGGGAGAAGACAGGTCATTAAGAAGACCCTCGTCCACTGTGTGTTTAAAGGGAGAAGACAACACACTGACGTCATTAAGAAGACCATCGTCCACTGTGTGTTTAAAGGGACCCATCTCAACCTGGGGGGAGAAGACAGGTCATTAAGAAGACCCTCGTCCACTGTGTGTTTAAAGGGAGAAGACAACACACTGACGTCATTAAGAAGACCCTCGTCCACTGTGTGTTTAAAGGGACCCATCTCAACCTGGGGGGAGAAGACAACACACTGACGTCATTAAGAAGACCATCGTCCACTGTGTGTTTAAAGGGAGAAGACAACACACTGGCGTCATTAAGAAGACCCTCATCCACTGTGTGTTTAAAGGGAGAAGACAACACACTGACGTCATTAAGAAGACCATCGTCCACTGTGTGTTTAAAGGGAGAAGACAACACACGGACGTCATTAAGAAGACCCTCGTCCACTGTGTGTTTAAAGGGAGAAGACAACACACGGACGTCATTAAGAAGACCCTCGTCCACTGTGTGTTTAAAGGGAGAAGACAACACACGGACGTCATTAAGAAGACCCTCGTCCACTGTGTGTTTAAAGGGACCCATCTCAACCTGGGGGGAGAAGACAGGTCATTAAGAAGACCCTCGTCCACTGTGTGTTTAAAGGGAGAAGACAACACACTGACGTCATTAAGAAGACCCTCGTCCACTGTGTGTTTAAAGGGAGAAGACAACACACGGACGTCATTAAGAAGACCCTCGTCCACTGTGTGTTTAAAGGGACCCATCTCAACCTGGGGGGAGAAGACAAGTCATTAAGAAGACCCTCGTCCACTGTGTGTTTAAAGGGAGAAGACAACACACTGGCGTCATTAAGAAGACCCTCGTCCACTGTGTGTTTAAAGGGACCCATCTCAACCTGGGGGGAGAAGACAGGTCATTAAGAAGACCCTCGTCCACTGTGTGTTTAAAGGGACCCATCTCAACCTGGGGGGAGAAGACAACACACTGACGTCATTAAGAAGACCCTCGTCCACTGTGTGTTTAAAGGGAGAAGACAACACACGGACGTCATTAAGAAGACCCTCGTCCACTGTGTGTTTAAAGGGAGAAGACAACACACGGACGTCATTAAGAAGACCCTCGTCCACTGTGTGTTTAAAGGGAGAAGACAACACACGGACGTCATTAAGAAGACCCTCGTCCACTGTGTGTTTAAAGGGAGAAGACAACACACGGACGTCATTAAGAAGACCCTCATCCACTGTGTGTTTAAAGGGAGAAGACAACACACTGACGTCATTAAGAAGACCCTCGTCCACTGTGTGTTTAAAGGGAGAAGACAACACACTGACGTCATTAAGAAGACCCTCGTCCACTGTGTGTTTAAAGGGACCCATCTCAACCTGGGGGGAGAAGACAGGTCATTAAGAAGACCCTCGTCCACTGTGTGTTTAAAGGGAGAAGACAACACACTGACGTCATTAAGAAGACCCTCGTCCACTGTGTGTTTAAAGGGAGAAGACAACACACTGGCGTCATTAAGAAGACCCTCGTCCACTGTGTGTTTAAAGGGACCCATCTCAAAATGGGGGGAGAAGACAACACACTGGCGTCATTAAGAAGACCCTCGTCCACTGTGTGTTTAAAGGGACCCATCTCAAAATGGGGGGAGAAGACAACACACTGGCGTCATTAAGAAGACCATCGTCCACTGTGTGTTTAAAGGGAGAAGACAACACACGGACGTCATTAAGAAGACCCTCGTCCACTGTGTGTTTAAAGGGACCCATCTCAAAATGGGGGGAGAAGACAACACACTGGCGTCATTAAGAAGACCCTCGTCCACTGTGTGTTTAAAGGGACCCATCTCAACCTGGGAGGAGAAGACAACACACTGGCGTCATTAAGAAGACCCTCATCCACTGTGTGTTTAAAGGGACAAGACAACACACGGACGTCATTAAGAAGACCCTCGTCCACTGTGTGTTTAAAGGGACCCATCTCAACCTGGGGGGAGAAGACAGGTCATTAAGAAGACCCTCGTCCACTGTGTGTTTAAAGGGACCCATCTCAACCTGGGGGGAGAAGACAACACATTTAGAAGACCCTCTTATCTAAAGTAACTCAACTAAAAGGAACGACGACAGAGGACAAGAATTGCAAGTAAATCCTTTGTCAATAAAACTTAAAACCTTAAAATATATTTAAAAAAGGAAGGATAATAGACAAAGGTGGGAAGGAAGGAAGGAAGGAAGGAAGGAAGGAAGGAAGGAAGGAAGGAAGGAAGGAAGGAAGGAAGGAAGGAAGGAAGGAAGGAAGGAAGGAAGGAAGGAAAGCACCAATGAAAGCCATGTCAACCTAGAGATAACAGGAAACAAGGGAAGAGGAGATGAAGAATGACAGAAGGATAACAGACAAAGGTAGGAAGGAAGGAAGGAAGGAAGGAAGGAAGGAAGGAAGGAAGGAAGTGAAGCACCAATGAAAGCCATGTCAACCTAGAGATAACAGAAAACACGGGAAGAGTTGATGAAGAACGACAGAAGGTGTGAACAACAAGCAGAAAAGGAGAGGAACACCAGCTTGGTTCGTCCCGTACCTCTCTGATGAGTTCCTTGCGGACTTTAGTCTCGTTGTAGAGGTGTGGCAGGACCGTATCCAGTAGGTCTCTGATGAGAGAGGGCTTATTATGGGCTGCGGAGTTAAAGGTTACCAGGGCAACCCGCCGCACGTTCAGGTCCGGGTCCTCCAACGTCTTCAAGAAGTCACCTAGAACGACAGAACGACACAGTCAGTCACAATGAACCTTTCACATATACAATGAACATCAATGTACGACAAGTCAAATGAAAAGCTCCTCTCGTCTATATTTCCTCAGCGTGTCTCAGTAAAAACATCAGTCTCGGTCTCCAGTACAGTATTCAGACCCCTCCCCCCTTTTGTTACATTACAGCCTTATTCTAAAATGGATTAAATAAATATCCCCTCGTCAATCTACACACAATACCCCATCATGGCAAAGTGAAAACAGGTTTACAAATTTTAGCTAATTTATTACAAATAAAAAAACAGAAATACCTTATTTACATAAGTATTCAGACCCTTTGCTATGAGACGAAGAGACATTGAGCTCAGGTGCATCCTGTTTCCATTGATCATCCTTGAGATGTTTCTACAACTTGGAGTCCAACTGTGATAAATTCAATTGATTGGACATTACTTGGAAAGGCACACGCTTGTCTTTATAAGGTCCTACATTTGATAGTGCATGTCAGAGCAGAAACCAAGCCATGGATGTCGAAGGAATTGTCCGTAGAGCTCCGAGACACGATCGTGTCGAGGCACAGATCTGGGAAAGGGTTCTATTTCTCCATCATTCTGAAATGGAAGACGTTTGGAACCAAGACTCTTCCTTGAGCTGGCCACCCGGCCCAACTGAGCAATCGGGGGAGAAGGGCCTTGATCAGGGAGATGACCAAGAACCCGATGGTCACTCTGACAGAGCTCCAGAGTTCCTCTGTGGAGATGGGAGAACCTTCCAGAAGGACAGCAATCTCTGCAGCACTCCACCAATCAGGCCTTTATGGTAGAGTGGCCAGACGGAAGCCACTCCTCAGTAAAAGGCACATGACAGCCTGCTTGGAGTTTCCCAAAAGGCACCTAAAGACTCTCAGGCCATGAGAGACAAGATGTCTGCTCTGATGAAACCAAGATTGAACTCTTTGGCCTGAATGCCAAGCGTCACGTCTGGAGAAAACCTGGCACCATCCCTACAGTGAAGCATGGTGGTGGCAGCATCATGTTGTGGGGTTGTTTTTCAGCGGCAGGGACTGGGAGACTAGTCAGGATTGAGGGAAAGATGAATGGAGCAAAGTACAGAGAGATCCTTGATGAAAACCTGCTCCAGAGCGCTCAGGACCTCAGACTGGGGGGGGAGGTTCATCTTCCAACAGGACAATGACCCTAAGCACACAGACAAGACAACACAGGAGTGGCTTCGGGACAAGTCTCTGAATGTCCTTGAGCGGCCCAGCCAGAGCCCGGACTTGAACCCGATCGAACATCTCTGGTGAAACCTGCAAATAGCTGTGCATCGACACTCTCCACCCAACCTAACAGAGCTTGAGAGGATCTGCAGAGAAGAATTGGGGAAACTCTTGAAGCGCCATACCCAAGAAGACTGAAGGCTGTAATCGTTGCCAAAGTACTTCAACAAAGTTCTGAGTAAAGGGTCTGAATACTTATGTAAATGTTATATTTCCGGTTTTATTTTTTTTTATACATTTGTAAACATGTCTAAAACCCTGTTTTTGCTTTATCATCATGGGGTATTGTGATGTCATTATGGGGTATTGTGATGTCATTATGGGGTATTGTGATGTCATTGTGTGTGTAGATTGATGAGGGGGAAAAAACTACAATTTAAATAATAAGGCTGTAATGTAGCAAAATGTGGAAAAAGTCAAGGGGTCTGATTACTTTGTGAATGTACTGTATTGATGCTGTAATAGTCTGTGCCGGAGGCGAGGGTCAGTTTGTCATTAGATACCACAGCAGTCTGTCTCAGTAACAACATTCAGATATAGATACCACAGCAGTCTGTCTCAGTAACAACATTCAGATATAGATACCACAGCAGTCTGTCTCAGTAACAATATTCAGATATAGATACCACAGCAGTCTGTCTGTCTCAGTAACAACATTCAGATATAGATACCACAGCAGTCTGTCTCAGTAACAACATTCAGATATAGATACCACAGCAGTCTGTCTCAGTAACAACATTCAGATATAGATACCACAGCAGTCTGTCTCAGTAACAACATTCAGATATAGATACCATAGCAGTCTGTCTCAGTAACAATATTCAGATATAGATACCACAGCAGTCTGTCTCAGTAACAACATTCAGATATAGATACCATAGCAGTCTGTCTCAGTAACAACATTCAGATATAGATACCATAGCAGTCTGTCTCAGTAACAACATTCAGATATAGATACCACAGCAGTCTGTCTCAGTAACAACATTCAGATATAGATACCACAGCAGTCTGTCTCAGTAACAACATTCAGATATAGATACCATAGCAGTCTGTCTCAGTAACAACATTCAGATATAGATACCATAGCAGTCTGTCTCAGTAACAACATTCAGATATAGATACCACAGCAGTCTGTCTGTCTCAGTAACAACATTCAGATATAGATACCACAGCAGTCTGTCTCAGTAACAACATTCAGATATAGATACCACAGCAGTCTGTCTCAGTAACAACATTCAGATATAGATACCACAGCAGTCTGTCTCAGTAACAACATTCAGATATAGATACCACAGCAGTCTGTCTCAGTAACAACATTCAGATATAGATACCACAGCAGTCTGTCTGTCTCAGTAACAACATTCAGATATAGATACCACAGCAGTCTGTCTGTCTCAGTAACAACATTCAGATATAGATACCACAGCAGTCTGTCTCAGTAACAACATTCAGATATAGATACCACAGCAGTCTGTCTGTCTCAGTAACAACATTCAGATATAGATACCACAGCAGTCTGTCTCAGTAACAACATTCAGATATAGATACCATAGCAGTCTGTCTCAGTAACAACATTCAGATATAGATACCACAGCAGTCTGTCTCAGTAACAACATTCAGATATAGATACCACAGCAGTAGTCAAAGAGGACAGGTTAGCAGTAGATAGCTATGGGATAGATTACATCGTAGAGATAAGACACACCTATGCAGTTTTTCAGGAGAGGGTCTATTGTCTGTGGGTGGTCTGAGATGGTGAACTTCACCGCTGTCACGACTGAACTTCTGGCATAAGATGATCCTGGAGACAGAAAACATTCATATTTCACAGGACACACCTGCAATATCATAGTAAACTAATACCCAGGTCATATTTCTTTACATGAATGATTCGTATCATGCACAATGAACCACCTATATTTAAATATTAAACATCTAAAGCTTCTGACATGGTAAAGGGTGGTTCCAACAACCCAAAGAGACTGGTTGTTTGTTCCTGTAGTGCAATCTGTGACAGTGTTTATCTGAAAGTCTTGATAAAAAAATATATATATATATATATTTTTTTTTTTTTTTTTTTTTTATCAAGTCTTGCCAATCAAAACGGGCCAATGAAAACCAGCAGAGAGTTCCTATTCCCCACCAGAGAGCAGGTATCCTTTAAGTCTGGGCAGCAGGGTTTCTGGGTCTATGAGGGTGAGTTTCCCCAGACATTCTGCTACCACGTTCCTGTTCCTCACCTGAGAGCAGGTATCCTTTAAGTCTGGGCAGCAGGGTTTCTGGGTCTATGAGGGTGAGTTTCCCCAGACATTCTGCTACCACGTTCCTGGTGCCCTCCTCGGCACACTCACAGTGCTTCAACAGCAGGGTCCATACGCCCTCGACGTAAGGTTTCAGACCCGTCACAGACGCCGAGCTGGAGAGAACAGAACAGAGACGCTATTTTGGTCACAAGGTGAAAACAGCAACCCCGCAATTAGCCAGTTCAGTCACCCGACCCGGGGACTTGAACCCGCGACCTTCGGGTTCCACACCTCTCTAAGCCGCTGGACTGTCCTACCTGATGATCTCTTTGAGCGAGTGGAGCAGCAGATACTGC
This sequence comes from Oncorhynchus masou masou, assembly GCF_036934945.1. Lineage (NCBI taxonomy): Eukaryota > Metazoa > Chordata > Actinopteri > Salmoniformes > Salmonidae > Oncorhynchus > Oncorhynchus masou. Next base: position 6,036,328 of record NC_088238.1, on the reverse strand, counting down.
CTCTTGGGCTGTCCCGAGATCTCCCCAGAACGAAGGGCAGGTATTCCGGCAGGTTGCCCACGGCGATGGATCCCAGGGCGTAGGATGCGGCAGACTTGACCTCTTCGGAGGAGGAAGAGAAGGCGTCCAGGATGACCGTCTTGAGCTCTGGTTGGCCGCTCAGGTCTACGTGGTGTCCCACCTACCACAGAGACATTATGAATGATTCCTTCACTACTGATACTAGTCACGACATCTGATACCAGCCCACTACAGTTAAACACCACTATGAGTCCCACTACCATCAAACCCACTACTAGTCCCACTACCATCAAACCCACTACCAGCAAAACCACTATTAGTCCCACTACCATCAAACCCACTACCAGCAAAACCACTATTAGTCCCACTATCATCAAACCCACTATTAGTCCCACTACCATCAAAACCACTATTAGTCCCACTACCATCAAAACCACTATTAGTCCCACTACCATCAAAACCACTATTAGTCCCACTACCATCAAAAACCACTATTAGTCCCACTACCATCAAAACAACTATTAGTCACAACCATCAAAACCACTATTAGTCCCACTACCATCAAAACCACTATTAGTCCCACTACCATCAAAACCACTATTAGTCCCACTACCAGCAGCAGTAAACCCACTATTAGTCCCAATACCATCAAACCCACTATTTGTCCCACTACAGTCCCACTACCATCAAAACAACTATTAGTCCCACTACAGTCCCACGACCAGTAAACCCACTATTAGTCCTGGGCCAATTGTGCGCCGCCCCATGGGTCTCCCGGTCGCAGCCGGGCTGAGACAGAGCCTGGACTCGAACCCAGAATCTCTAGTGACACAGCTACTTAGACCACTGCGCCACTCGGGAGGCCCACAACCATAAAATGCCTTAGACATGCACACAACTTTTGTTTATTTGAATATTTGTATTTAAAAAAAGTGTGACCCACCTCTCCCAGTGACAGCAGAGCCAGCAGCCTGATGGAGTCTGTCGACCGAGAGTTCTTCACATCCTGGATGAACTGGCCTACTACGGCAGGACCCTCCTACAAATACAAATCAAACTTGATTTAAAATGCATTAAATATGGAAAAAGTATTTAGGGCACCCCCACCCTAGTGATCATACAACATTATAAAACATTATGTTAAGATAACGAACAAACAAAACAAACAAAAAAAGAGGAAATAATCAAACCAAAAATCTGAGATTGAAAAAAACACCAAAACAAAAAAGGCAATAAAAGTCCTTCAGGATAACAGAACACATGAAGGAGATCTGAATGTCCTTCAGGAGAACAGAACACAGGAAGGAGGTCTGAAAGTCCTCCGGGAGAACAGAACACAGGAAGGAGGTCTGAATGTCCTCCAGGAGAACAGAACACAGGAAGGAGGTCTGAAAGTCCTCCAGGAGAACAGAACACAGGAAGGAGGTCTGAAAGTCCTTCAGGAGAACAGAACACAGGAAGGAGGTCTGAATGTCCTTCAGGAGAACAGAACACAGGAAGGAGGTCTGAAAGTCCTCCAGGAGAACAGAACACAGGAAGGAGGTCTGAATGTCCTTCAGGAGAACAGAACACAGGAATGAGGTCTGAATGTCCTTCAGGAGAACAGAACACAGGAAGGAGGTCTGAATGTCCTTCAGGAGAACAGAACACAGGAATGAGGTCTGAAAGTCCTCCAGGAGAACAGAACACAGGAAGGAGGTCTGAATGTCCTCCAGGAGAACAGAACACAGGAAGGAGGTCTGAAAGTCCTCCAGGAGAACAGAACACAGGAAGGAGGTCTGAATGTCCTCCAGGAGAACAGAACACAGGAAGGAGGTCTGAAAGTCCTCCAGGAGAACAGAACACAGGAAGGAGGTCTGAAAGTCCTTCAGGAGAACAGAACACAGGAAGGAGGTCTGAAAGTCCTCCAGGAGAACAGAACACAGGAAGGAGGTCTGAAAGTCCTCCAGGAGAACACAACACAGGAAGGAGGTCTGAAAGTCCAGGAGAACATAAATACAAACATAACACAGGAAGGTCAGCAGAACAGTGAACCTACATCAGGACAGGCGCGGGTCAGGGCGGCCACACATTTAGCGATAGAGTAGTAGGACTGTTTGTGTGTTAGAGCAGCACTCTGGGCGTAGACTGGACCGGTCAGCATACGGAGCAGGTCCATGTAACCCAGAGAGGATGTCCCGGTACCCACCAGAGCCTGGGAGAGGACACAGTAAAACAGCTTTTAATACAACCCTAACCCAGAGAGGATGTCCCTGTACCACCAGAGCCCGAAGAACAGAATACAATTTACTGAGTGCTACAAAACTGCATGGTCAGAGAGAGGTGTTTAATAAATCCACAAATTAACATTGAGCAGTTACAGAATCTATAAAACATCTTCTATAGGGACAAACTACCTGATCATCTACTAGGGACAAAGTAGGTCCTAACTACCTGATCATCTACTAGGGACAAAGTAGGCCCTAACTACCTGATCATCTACTAGGGACAAAGTAGGCCCTAACTACCTGATCATCTACTAGGGACAAAGTAGGACCTAACTACCTGATCATCTACTAGGGACAAAGTAGGACCTAACTACCTGATCATCGACTAGGGACAAAGTAGGACCTAACTACCTGATCATCTACTAGGGGCAAAGTAGGCCCTAACTACCTGATCATCTACTAGGGGCAAAGTAGGCCCTAACTACCTGATCATCTACTAGGGACAAAGTAGGACCTAACTACCTGATCATCTACTAGGGACAAAGTAGGACCTAACTACCTGATCATCTACTAGGGGCAAAGTAGGACCTAACTACCTGATCATCTACTAGGGACAAAGTAGGCCCTAACTACCTGATCATCTACTAGGGACAAAGTAGGACCTAACTACCTGATCATCTACTAGGGACAAAGTAGGACCTAACTACCTGATCATCGACTAGGGACAAAGTAGGACCTAACTACCTGATCATCGACTAGGGACAAAGTAGGACCTAACTACCTGATCATCTACTAGGGACAAAGTAGGACCTAACTACTTGATCATCTACTAGGGACAAAGTAGGACCTAACTACCTGATCATCAACTAGGGACAAAGTAGGGCCTAACTACCTGATCATCTACTAGGGACAAAGTAGGACCTAACTACCTGATCATCTACTTGGGACAAAGTAGGACCTAACTACCTGATCATCTACTAGGGACAAAGTAGGACCTAACTACCTGATCATCTACTAGGGACAAAGTAGGACCTAACTACCTGATCATCTACTAGGGACAAAGTAGAACCTGATCATCTTTTAGCTGATTTTACAAGCGGTTCTCAAACTATTTTACGAACACAGTACCTCAATTGAACTCATCTACCCGCTGTCCTAGACGTTGAGATATCACTCTCTTATCTGTTCAAACTGGAACTGGTAACCATAGGTACCTGGAAGAACTCTAGCATGGCACTGAGGGCCCCTCCCTGCAGCAGAGGAGACCTGACCAGAGAGATGAGCTCCGAGAGGATGGACGACCCCCCGATCTTAGCCAGGGAGAGAGGGTGGACCCGGGCCAGGGTGGTCAGGAAGCTGATGACCATCTGGGACACGTGCATGTCGCTCTCGCTGATCAGCGGAGGCAGCTCGGCCAGCACCGCGTCGATCATGGCCGGAGTCACGCCGTCGCTGTAGTTCTTCACCAGGATGTCCAACGCGGCCAGGGTGCTCAGTTTCAGTGCCCGCTGGTTCTTACGCAAGAACGACGCCAGGATGGGCACCGCCTCGTCCAGGATAGGTCGAAGGTCGATCTTCAACGTGGAGCCTGCGATTAGGGAGGAGAGCAAGTACGAAAAGTATATACACACAAACAAACTTATCTAGCAGGGAAGGTGATTTATTAGTAAACAAACAGCCCTCAACAGATTCTGAAAATTCATCGCCTCCCCAACCTGCGATGAGCGTGAGGGCCTTGACCGTCGTCAGTCTGGTAATCTCATTCTTCAGTCGCTCCAGGAAGATGTGCAGCGTCCCAGGGAGGTCGTCCCCCAGGCTGTCTCCTAGGTTACAGATGATCTGACCCATACAGGAAATGGCCCTCTCTTTCACTTCCTGGTCGATGTCGGCAGCCTTGAGGCGTTTGATGGTGCAGGTGAAGAGGTCAGTGATGTAGGGAGAAGCATCGAAGGTGTCCCTCTCCGGCTGGTCCAGAGGTCTGAGAAGTTTCACATTGAGAAAACATTAATTGTCCCATACTGGGCCACGAGGTTGCATCAGATTAAAAAACTTTTTTTTTTTTTTTTTAAACGTACAGACGGATTGAAAAAACAGCAACACTCAACTGAAGTTACCTCTGGTAAACTGTGTATTATTACAATAGATAACCTTACCTGATGACCTTGACCAGCTGTTGGCTGACCAGCAGGGCCTCAGAGGTGATCTTATAGAAGGGGTCTCCGACACACGCCACCACGGGCGGCACCAGGGCCTGTAGAGGTCAAAGGACAGACAAGTTTATTCAAGTGTCACTTCACAATTGACAAAGACATTTTACAGATAAATTTAAAAAAATGTGGCTGGACCCCTCAGTGAGAGTTCTGGGACTATTTCAAGAGCACTGATAATCCATGATATGATCAACATCAGTCCTATTACCCGACCTGGACATGAGGGTGGAAGACTTGGGGCTGGTGGTTACACAGGACCACATACAGACAGGACAGGGCATCGATCTTCAGGTTGGACGAGCTGGACTTGTCGTTGAGAGAGAAGATGATTCCTGTTAGGAGAGAGGAGATTAGGTTAGTTTAGTCAATATGCACATTGGAGGGAGGGTTTCTCGGACACAGATGAAGTCTATTCCTAGACTCGTTCCTCCATTGAAAGTGCTTTTAGTCCCGGACTGGGTGGAACGTGTGTCCGGGAAACTGGCCCAATGAATTAGAATATTAAAAAGGAAAGAAGAGAAACCGCAGAGAGAAGAGGTGCTGGTGAGGTCAGCACCTCTTATTTTCTGTTTCAGGGAACAGAAAATAACAGAGAGCTTATTTACTAAAAATAAAAAGGTTTCCAGTGAGAGAGTCAATACAACCAGGGGAAGGTTCCCAGTGAGAGTCAATACGGCCAGGGGAAGGTTCCCAGTGAGAGTCAATACGGCCAGGGGAAGGTTCCCAGTGAGAGTCAATACAACAGGCTGATGACCAGCCTCTTTCAGATCCTCCACTCCCCTGGTGCATTCAGGGAAGGAGAAAACACAAAATAACCAGAAAGCTTCTCGTTGTAATTGATCCTAAATAACCCCATTGTATCAGCGGTTGGGTACTGAAGCAGTGCAGCGGTACTATTGGGGAGGAGGAGCATATTGGGGAAACGAGAAAAACGGGTTTCTCCCCAAAAAGGTAGTTTAGAAAGGACAGCCCCGGGCCAAACCCTGACTACCCCGGGCCAAACCCTGACTACCCCGGGCCAAACCCTGACTACCCCGGGCCAAACCCTGACTACCCCGGGCCAAACCCTGACTACCCCGGGCCAAACCCTGACTACCCCGGGCCAAACCCTGACTACCCCGGGCCAAACCCTGACTACCCTGGGCCAAACCCTGACTACCCTGGGCCAAACCCTGACTACCCCGGGACAAACCCTGAAACAAAGAGATCTTCTGTTGAGTCTGACAATTAATCTTGATGGTTGTACAGTCGTCTCAAATAAAACTGTGAAGGACCTCGGCGTTACTCTGGACCCTGATCTCTCTTTTGTAGAACATATCAAGACTGTTTCAAGGACAGCTTTTTTACATCTACGTAACATTGCAAAAATCAGAAACTTTCTGGCCAAAAATGATGCAGAAAAATTCATCCATGCTTTTGTTACTTCTAGGTTAGACTACTGCAATGCTCTACTTTCCGGCTACCTGGATAAAGCACTAAATAAACTTCAGTTAGTGCTAAATACGGCTGCTAGAATCCTGACTAGAACCAAAAAATGTGATCATATTACTCCAGTGCCTCTCTACACTGGCTTCCTGTTAAGGCAAGGGCTGATTTCAAGGTTTTACTGCTAACCTACAAAGCATTACATGGGCTTGCTCCTACCTATATCTCTCTGATTTGGTCCTGCCGTACATACCTACACGTACGCTACGGTCACAAGACGCAGGCCTCCTAATTGTCCCTAGAATTTCTAAGCAAACAGCTGGAGGCAGGGCTTTCTCCTATAGAGCTCCATTTTTTTTGGAATGGTCTGCCTACCCATGTGAGAGACGCAAACTCGGTCTCAACCTTTAAGTCTTTACTGAAGACTCATCTCTTCAGTGGGTCATATGATTGGGTGTAGTCTGGCCCAGGAATGTGAAGGTGAACGGAAAGGCTCTGGAGCAACGAACCACCATTGCTGTCTCTGCCTGGCCGGTTCCCCTCTTTCCACTGGGATTCTCTGCCTCGAATCCTATTACAGGGGCTGAGTCACTGGCTTACTAGGGCTCTTTCATACCATCCCTAGGAGGGGTCGTCACTTGAGTGGGTTGAGTCACTGATGTGATCTTCCTGTCTGGGTTGGCACCCCCCCCCCCCTTGGGTTGTGCCGTGGCGGAGATCTTTGTGGGCTATACTCGGCCTTGTCTCAGGATGGTAAATTGGTGGTTGAAGATATCCCTCTAGTGGTGTGGGGGCTGTGCTTTGGCAAAGTGGGTGGGGTTATATCCTTCCTGTTTGGCCCTGTGTCATCGGATGGGGCCACAGTGACTCCTGACCCCTCCTGTCTCAGCCTCCAGTATTTATGCTGCAGTAGTTCATGTGTCGGGGTGCTAGGGTCAGTTTGTTATATCTGGAGTACTTCTCCTGTCTTATCCGGTGTCCTGTGTGAATTTAAGTATGCTCTTTCTAATTCCCTCTTTCTTTCTCTCTCTCGGAGGACCTGAGCCCTAGGACCATACCTCAGAACTACCTGGCCTGAGGACTCCTTGCTGTCCCCAGTCCACCTGGCCGTGCTGCTGCTCCAGTTTCAACTGCTCTTCCTGCGGCTTTGGAATTCTGACCTGTTCACCGGACGTGCTACCTGTCCCAGACATGCTGTTTTCAACTCTCTAGAGATAGCAGGAGTGGTAGCTTAATGATCGGCTATGAAAAGCCATCTGACATTTACTCCTGAGGTGCTAACTTGCTGCACCCTCGACAACTACTGTGATTATTATTATTTGACCATGCTAGTCATTTATGAACATTTGAACATCTTGGCCATGTTCTGTTATAATCTCCACACGGCACAGCCAAAAGAGGACTGGCCACCCCCCTCATAGCCTGGTTCCTCTCTAGGTTTCTTTATAGGGGTTTTTTCCTAGCCACCGTGCTTCTACACCTGCATTGCTTGCTGTTTGGGGTTTTAGGCTGGGTTTCTGTACAGCACTTTGAGATATCAGCAGATGTACGAAGGGCTTTATAAATACATTTGATTTGATTTTGATTTAACACGTTGACTAGGTCAAATAATCAATCTATTCCTCTAGTGTAACACGTTGGCTAGGTCAAATAATTAACTTTCTACTTCAGCATATTTCCTGTCAACTCAATAACTCTCATTCCACTAAGACGTGAAAGGCATTTAATGTCACAGCTTCATAAGAACCAAAAACAGTCTGAGTCAGTCAGCCTCCGTCAGAGAGAGAGTGACCTCCAGACCAGATGGATGAGGCTGGAGAACGTGCCCATGGCGGGAGCTTTGTTCCTGGGACCAGCACAGAGGTGTTGGGTGAGAGCCCAGGCTAGCCTGGGGTAAAAGTCTGGCAGGAGTGAGATCAGAATCTCGGGGTGCCAACGACTGCCATTGTGCCCTTGAGCAAGAGATGCTCCAGGGCAAATGAAGCTCTGTAGCTGATCCAACGCTGCTTCCAGCCTCTCGTGTGTGTGGTGTCTGGGGTACACATTTCAGATTCACATTCAGTACACCCATCTCGTACCGGGTCAGACCCCCCTTTGCCTCCAGAACAGCGAGAATTCATCAGGGCACTGAAACATTTCCACTCTTCAATTGTCCAGTGTTGGTGATGGCCCGCCCAATGGAGCAGCTTCTTCTTGTTTTTAGCTGACAGGAACCCAGGGTGGTCGTCTGCTGCAATAGCCAATCCGTGACAAGGACCGACAAGTTGTGAGTTCTGAGCCGTTATTTTCCTGTTTGTGTTAGCTTGCATGATTCTTGTAATTCTCCTTGGACATCTCATCAACGAGCTGTTTCCACCCACAGGACTGCCGCTGACTGGATGTTTTTGTTTGTCACACTGTTCTCTGTAAACCCTAGACACTGTTGTGCGTGAAAAGCCCAGGAGGCCGTTTCTGAGATACTAGAACCGTCACACCGTAGGTTATTCTAATGGAACAGTAACTGAATGCCTCGATGCCTGCCTGCCTGCTTTATATAGTAGGTTACCCATTCTAATGGAACAGTAACTGAATGCCTCGATGCCTGCCTGCTTTATATAGTAGGTTACCCATTCTAATGGAACAGTAACTGAATGCCTCGATGCCTGCCTGCTTTATATAGTAGGTTACCCATTCTAATGGAACAGTAACTGAATGCGTTGATGCCTGCCTGCCTGCTTTATATAGTAGGTTACCCATTCTAATGGAACAGTAACTGAATGCCTTGATGCCTGTATGCTTTATATAGTAGGTTACCCATTCTAATGGAACAGTAACTGAATGCCTTGATGCCTGCCTGCTTTATATAGGAAGCCACGGCCACATGACTCACTGTCTGTAAAAGCAAAACATTTTTATGAACAGGGTGGTGTAGCTAATAAACTTGCCACTGAGAGCAAGTTATATTGTACATGACTGGTACGAGGACAGGGATATGATGTGTGAAGGTGCAGGGTTAGGGTAGTAACCTACCTGGTACGAGGACAGGGATATGTTGTGTGAAGGCTCCAGGGTTAGGGTAGTATCCTACCAGGTACGAGGACAGGGATATGTTGTGTGAGGGCTCCAGGGTTAGGGTAGTAACCTACCTGGTACGAGGACAGGGATATGTTGTGTGAGGGCTCCAGGGTTAGGGTAGTAACCTACCTGGTACGAGGACAGGGATATGTTGTGTGAGGGCTCCAGGGTTAGGGTAGTAACCTACCTGGTACGAGGACAGGGATATGTTGTGTGAGGGCTCCAGGGTTAGGGTAGTAACCTACCTGGTACGAGGACAGGGATATGTTGTGTGAGGGCTCCAGGGTTAGGGTAGTAACCTACCTGGTACGAGGACAGGGATATGTTGTGTGAGGGCTCCAGGGTTAGGGTAGTAACCTACCTGGTACGAGGACAGGGATATGTTGTGTGAGGGCTCCAGGGTTTAGGGTAGTAACCTACCTGGTACGAGGACAGGGATATGTTGTGTGAGGGCTCCAGGCAGCACGTTGACCAGCTCCGTCAGCATGTTGAAGCAGCACTGTCGTGTCTTGACACTTTTCTCCTTCATCTGCTTATGCAGGGCCTTAACGATCATTGGCACCTGCAGCAGCACCCGGTGGGAGGGAGAAATATCAGACATACCACTGACTAATACATACCACTGACTAATACATACTACCACTAGGAGATATAGACATACCACTGACTAATACATACTACTGACTAATACATACTACCACTAGGAGATATATACATACTACTGACTAATACATACCACTGACTAATACATACTACCACTAGGAGATATATACATACTACTGACTAATACATACTACCACTAGGAGATATATACATACCACTGACTAATACATACTACTGACTAATACATACTACCACTAGGAGATATATACATACTACTGACTAATACATACCACTGACTAATACATACTACCACTAGGAGATATATACATACTACTGACTAATACATACCACCACTAGGATATATATATACACATACTAATACATACTACCACTAGGATATATATACATACTACCACTAGGATATATATACATACCACTGACTAATACATACCACTGACTAATACATACTACCACTAGGATATATAGACATACCCCTGACTAATACATACCACTGACTAATACATACTACCACTAGGATATATAGACATACCCCTGACTAATACATACTACCACTAGGAAATATATACATACCACTGACTAATACATACTACCACTAGGATATATATACATACCACTGACTAATACATACCACTGACTAATACATACTACCACTAGGAGATATAGACATACCACTGACTAATACATACCACTGACTAATACATACTACCACTAGGATATATATACATACTACTGACTAATACATACTACCACTAGGAGATATATACATACCACTGACTAATACATACTACAACTAGGATATATATACATACCACTGACTAATACATACTACCACTAGGATATATATATATATATATATATATATACACACACATACCACTGACTAATACATACTACCACTAGGATGTATATACATACATACTACTGACTAATACATACTACCACTAGGATATATATACATACCACTGACTAATACATACTACCACTAGGATATATAGACATACCACTGACTAATACATACTACCACTAGGATATATATATATATATATATATACACACACATACCACTGACTAATACATACTACCACTAGGATATATATATATACATACTACTGACTAATACATACTACCACTAGGATATATATACATACCACTGACTAATACATACTACCACTAGGATATATAGACATACCACTGACTAATACATACCACCACTAGGATATATATACATACTACTGACTAACACATACTACCACTAGGATATATATATACATACCACTGACTAATACATACTACCACTAGGATATATATATACATACCACTGACTAATACATACCACCACTAGGATATATATACATACTACTGACTAATACATACTACCACTAGGATATATATACATACCACTGACTAATACATACTACCACTAGGATATATATATACATACCACTGACTAATACATACCACCACTAGGATATATATACATACTACTGACTAATACATACTACCACTAGGATATATATACATACTACTGACTAATACATACTACCACTAGGATATATATACATACCACTGACTAATACATACTACCACTAGGATATATATATACATACCACTGACTAATACATACCACCACTAGGATATATATACATACTACTGACTAATACATACTACCACTAGGATATATATACATACTACTGACTAATACATACTACCACTAGGATATATATACATACTACTGACTAATACATACTACCACTAGGATATATATACATACTACTGACTAATACATACTACAACTAGGATATATATACATACTACTGACTAATACATACTACCACTAGGATATATATACATACTACTGACTAACACATACTACCACTAGGAGATATAGACATACCACTGACTAATACATACCACTGACTAATACATACTACCACTAGGAGATATAGACATACCACTGACTAATACATACTACTGACTAATACATACTACCACTAGGAGATATAGACATACCACTGACTAATACATACCACTGACTAATACATACTACCACTAGGAGATATAGACATACCACTGACTAATACATACTACTGACTAATACATACTACCACTAGGAGATATAGACATACTACTGACTAATACATATACATACTACTGACTAATACATACTACCACTAGGATATATATAGACATACCACTGACTAATACATACTACCACTAGGATATATATACATACTACCACTAGGAGATATAGACATACTAGAACTACCACTAGGAGATATAGACATACTAGAACTACCACTAGGAGATATAGACATACTAGAACTACCACTAGGAGATATAGACATACTAGAACTACCACTAGGAGATATAGACATACTAGAACTACCACTAGGAGATATAGACATACTAGAACTACCACTAGGAGATATAGACATTCAACTCTCTCGACCCGCTCTCTCTCTGTGAGTATTACATTGGTGTGATGCAGACCAGGCTAGTAGGGAATGTGCCAAAACAGCCCGAAAATGTGTCTTATTGAAACATCACACAGCCAATATTTAGGATCCTTGGCTAAAATAACATCACCCACTGATGAGACCATTGGCTTGTAGAACTTAAGGCCTGGGCGGTGCCTCTCGCTCTCTCTCAGTGTGTTTTACCTGGTTCTGCAGCATGGTGAGTGGAGTCTCTCCCTGTTCCATGGCATCTGGATCACACAGCCAGCTCTGAGCAGGACGCGTCTGCTTTAGCAACGACAGGTAGGCATGGAACACGTCAGCCTTCACGTTCTCCTCCCGCTCCTACAATCAATACATCAGTCAATACATCAGCCTTCACGTTCTCCTCCCGCTCCTACAATCAATACATCAGCCTTCACGTTCTCCTCCCGCTCCTACAATCAATACATCAGCCTTCACGTTCTCCTCCCGCTCCTACAATCAATACATCAGTCAATACACCAGCCTTCACGTTCTCCTCCCGCTCCTACAATCAATACATCAACCTTCACGTTCTCCTCCTGCTCCTACAATCAATACATCAGCCTTCACATTCTCCTCCCGCTCCTACAATCAATACATCAGTCAATACATCAGCCTTCACGTTCTCCTTCCGCTCCTACAATCAATCCACCAATCAATACATCAGCCTTCACGTTCTCCTCCCGCTCCTACAATCAATACATCAGTCAATACAGCCTTCACGTTCTCCTCCCGCTCCTACAATCAATACATCAGTCAATACATCAGCCTTCACGTTCTCCTCCCGCTCCTACAATCAATACATCAACCTTCACGTTCTCCTCCTGCTCCTACAATCAATCCACCAATCAATACATCAGCCTTCACGTTCTCCTCCCGCTCCTACAATCATTCCACCAATCAATACATCAGCCTTCACGTTCTCCTCCCGCTCCTACAATCCATCAATCAATACATCAGCCTTCACGTTCTCCTCCCGCTCCTACAATCATTCCACCAATCAATACATCAGCCTTCACGTTCTCCTCCCGCTCCTACAATCAATCCACCAATCAATACATCAACCAATCAAAAAGTATTGATAACAGCCCTTTTTGTGACAAATGTCGACATCAAATTGCTTTTACTTATTAGTAACCCTCGACTCAGAGAGCAAACAAACAACACAAAACAGATGCCCAACGGCTAGGTAAAACTCCCTGGAAGATGTAGACCTAGAGGAACACAGAGGCAGTGTGTGTGTGTGTGTGTGTGTGTGTGTGTGTGTGTGTGTGTGTGTGTGTGTGTGTGTGTGTGTGTGTGTGCCTTGAAGCGGGCGATGAGCGCGGGCGACACGGTACGGTAGAACTCAGGCAGCATCTCGTGGCGTGTGCTGACCACGGCGTCCAGACACTTGGCGGCCGCACGGCGAACCTTCCAGCTCATGTCGTCGTCGTCGCTGTACTCGTCATCACTTCCTGTAAAAAAAAAAATATAACATAACTGAAAAAAAAAGTCAGAGGTCAAAAGGGCGTTGGGAATGTGAGGTTAGATAACACAGTCTAGCAGCAGGTGTTAAGTATTAGAGCAGATGACAATAGTTACATTAGCTGGTAGAAAACACCCACATCTCAAACACAGGTCACACACAGCACAGCTACTAGTCTAGAGCGACCACTAGGAGATATAGACTCACGACCACCTGGCGACCACCTGACTACCACCTGACGACCACCTGACGACCACCTCTCAAACACAGGTTACACACAGCACAGCTACTAGTCTAGAGCGACCACCTCACGACCACCCGGCGACCACCAGACGACCGCATCTCAAACACAGGTTACACACAGCACAGCTACTAGTCTAGAGTGACCACCTGACTACCACCCGACGACCACAAACAATACTGTCATCACATGGTTGTTCCAGGGCCTAACCTCAAATCCTTCCAATGAGATTTGACCTGTGAAGTTTGACAGAGATACACTCAATCATCACAGACTAGGAGGCCAGACCCAACACTGTGCTGCCCTGGGCCTGATGAGACCAGTCCCAACACTGTGCTGCCCTGGGCCTGATGAGACCAGTCCCAACACTGTGCTGCCCTGGGCCTGATGAGACCAGTCCCAACACTGTGCTGCCCTGGGCCTGAAGAGACCAGTCCCAACACTGTGCTGCCCTGGGCCTGATGAGACCAGTCCCAACACTGTGCTGCCCTGGGCCTGATGAGACCAGTCCCAACACTGTGCTGCCCTGGGCCTGATGAGACCAGTCCCAACACTGTGCTGCCCCGGGCCTGATGAGGCCAGTCCCAACACTGTGCTGCCCCGGGCCTGATGAGGCCAGTCCCAACACTGTGCTGCCCTGGGCCTGATGAGACCAGTCCCAACACTGTGCTGCCCTGGGCCTGATGAGACCAGTCCCAACACTGTGCTGCCCTGGGCCTGATGAGACCAGTCCCAACACTGTGCTGCCCTGGGCCTGTTTACAAGCTAGCTACACACAGCCAGTCAGTCAACACCATTAATTATTAAAGGAACCAGCCAATAGGAATAAGCAGGAATATGATTTATGGATGACTGGCAAACTAAGCTTAGTGATGTAGAAGATACGAGCAACACTCCAGGCTCCAAAAAAAAAAAACACTTGTTGTTGTCAAGAGCCACTTTATAATTGAAATACTTCAGCATTCTGGGAGCATACACTATGGTTGGTGGAGAGACACGACAACCAGAGAGTGTGTGAGTCAGGGAAGAGAGGAGGGAGGGGACAGAGAGGAGGGAGGGGACAGAGAGGAGGGAGGAGACAGAGAGGAGGGAGGAGACAGAGAGGAGGGAGGAGACAGAGAGGAGGGAGGAGACAGAGAGGAGGGAGAGGAGGGAGGGGACACAGAAGAGGAAGGGGACAGAGAGGAGGGAGAGGAGGAAGGGGACAGAGAGGAGGGAGGGGACAGAGAGGAGGGAGGAGACAGAGAGGAGGGAGGGGACAGAGAGGAGGGAGGAGACAGAGAGGAGGGAGGAGACAGAGAGGAGGGAGGAGACAGAGAGGAGGGAGGGGACAGAGAGGAGGGAGGGGACAGAGAGGAGGGAGGAGACAGAGAGGAGGGAGGAGACAGAGAGGAGGGAGGAGACAGAGAGGAGGGAGGAGACAGAGGAGGGAGGAGACAGAGAGGAGGGAGGAGACAGAGGAGGGAGAGGAGGGAGGGGACACAGAAGAGGAAGGGGACAGAGAGGAGGAAGGGGACAGAGAGGAGGGAGAGGACAGAGAGGAGAGACATGACAACCAGAGAGTGTGTGAGTCAGGGAAGAGAGGACAGAGGAGGGAGGGGACAGAGAAGAGGAAGGGGCCATAGGACAGAGGGAGGGAGAGAGACAGAGGGAGAAAGAGAGACAGAGAGAGGGAGAGAGAGACAAAGGGAGAGAGGGAGGCTGGCTGGCTGCCTTCAATATTTACTAATATTTAGTACATTGTTTATGTCACAGTGCTCATGCGTGGCCAAGCAACAGATTGTCATTCTGGCTGAGCTCTTACAGTCATAGCAACAAACGACACACTAACCGTGTCAGTGCAGTGGGGACTTACAACTGGGGGGCTATTCTGCACACAGTAAGACTACTGAAAATGGAAGACACATTTAATAGATAGAACTAGTTCTGACTTCTCTCACACGGAGGCAGATAGCTGAAGAGACGAGTCCTATTAGGTCTCTACTGAAGAGGTGAAGAGTCCTATAGGTCTGAGAGCAGGCAGGCTGAGAGCAGTATAGCTAGTAGCTACCGGATGTAAAGTTACACAAGCATAGCTAGTAGCTACCGGATGTAAAGTTACACAAGTATAGCTAGTAGCTACCGGATGTAAAGTTACACAAGCATAGCTAGTAGCTACCGGATGTAAAGTTACACAAGTATAGCTAGTAGCTACCGGATGTAAAGTTACACAAGTATAGCTAGTAGCTACCGGATGTAAAGTTACACAAGTATAGCTAGTAGCTACCGGATGTAAAGTTACACAAGTATAGCTAGTAGCTACCGGATGTAAAGTTACACAAGTATAGCTAGTAGCTACCGGATGTAAAGTTATACAAGTATAGCTAGTAGCTACCGGATGTAAAGTTACACAAGTATAGCTAGTAGCTACCGGATGTAAAGTTACACAAGTATAGCTAGTAGCTACCGGATGTAAAGTTATACAAGTATAGCTAGTAGCTACCGGATGTAAAGTTACACAAGTATAGCTAGTAGCTACCGGATGTAAAGTTACACAAGTATAGCTAGTAGCTACCGGATGTAAAGTTATACAAGCATAGCTAGTAGCTACAGGATTTAAAGTTATACAAGTATAGCTAGTAGCTACCGGATGTAAAGTTACACAAGTATAGCTAGTAGCTACCGGATGTAAAGTTATACAAGCATAGCTAGTAGCTACAGGATGTAAAGTTATACAAGTATAGCTAGTAGCTACCGGATGTAAAGTTACACAAGTATAGCTAGTAGCTACCGGATGTAAAGTTACACAAGTATAGCTAGTAGCTACCGGATGTAAAGTTATACAAGCATAGCTAGTAGCTACAGGATGTAAAGTTATACAAGTATAGCTAGTAGCTACCGGATGTAAAGTTACACAAGTATAGCTAGTAGCTACCGGATGTAAAGTTATACAAGCATAGCTAGTAGCTACAGGATGTAAAGTTATACAAGTATAGCTAGTAGCTACCGGATGTAAAGTTACACAAGTATAGCTAGTAGCTACCGGATGTAAAGTTACACAAGTATAGCTAGTAGCTACCGGATGTAAAGTTATACAAGCATAGCTAGTAGCTACAGGATGTAAAGTTATACAAGTATAGCTAGTAGCTACCGGATGTAAAGTTACACAAGTATAGCTAGTAGCTACCGGATGTAAAGTTACACAAGTATAGCTAGTAGCTACCGGATGTAAAGTTACACAAGCATAGCTAGTAGCTACAGGATGTAAAGTTACACAAGTATAGCTAGTAGCTACAGGATGTAAAGTTATACAAGCATAGCTAGTAGCTACAGGATGTAAAGTTACACAAGTATAGCTAGTAGCTACCGGATGTAAAGTTACACAAGCATAGCTAGTAGCTACCGGATGTAAAGTTATACAAGCATAGCTAGTAGCTACAGGATGTAAAGTTATACAAGTATAGCTAGTAGCTACCGGATGTAAAGTTACACAAGTATAGCTAGTAGCTACCGGATGTAAAGTTATACAAGTATAGCTAGTAGCTACCGGATGTAAAGTTACACAAGCATAGCTAGTAGCTACAGGATGTAAAGTTACACAAGTATAGCTAGTAGCTACAGGATGTAAAGTTATACAAGCATAGCTAGTAGCTACAGGATGTAAAGTTATACAAGCATAGCTAGTAGCTACAGGATGTAAAGTTACACAAGTATAGCTAGTAGCTACCGGATGTAAAGTTACACAAGTATAGCTAGTAGCTACAGGATGTAAAGTTATACAAGCATAGCTAGTAGCTACAGGATGTAAAGTTATACAAGCATAGCTAGTAGCTACCGGATGTAAAGTTACACAAGTATAGCTAGTAGCTACAGGATGTAAAGTTATACAAGCATAGCTAGTAGCTACAGGATGTAAAGTTATACAAGCATAGCTAGTAGCTACCGGATGTAAAGTTACACAAGTATAGCTAGTAGCTACCGGATGTAAAGTTACACAAGTATAGCTAGTAGCTACAGGATGTAAAGTTATACAAGCATAGCTAGTAGCTACAGGATGTAAAGTTATACAAGCATAGCTAGTAGCTACCGGATGTAAAGTTACACAAGTATAGCTAGTAGCTACCGGATGTAAAGTTACACAAGTATAGCTAGTAGCTACAGGATGTAAAGTTATACAAGCATAGCTAGTAGCTACAGGATGTAAAGTTATACAAGCATAGCTAGTAGCTACAGGATGTAAAGTTATACAAGCATAGCTAGTAGCTACAGGATGTAAAGTTATACAAGCATAGCTAGTAGCTACAGGATGTAAAGTTATACAAGCATAGCTAGTAGCTACAGGATGTACAGTTATACAAGCATAGCTAGTAGCTACAGGATGTAAAGGTATACAAGCATAGCTAGTAGCTACCGGATGTAAAGTTATACAACATAGCTAGTAGCTACAGGATGTAAAGTTATACAAGCATAGCTAGTAGCTACCCAATGTAAAGTTATACAAGCATAGCTAGTAGCTACAGGATGTAAAGTTATACAAGCATAGCTAGTAGCTACCCAATGTAAAGTTACACAAGCATAGCTAGTAGCTACCCAATGTAAAGTTACACAAGCATAGCTAGTAGCTACCCAATGTAAAGTTATACAAGCATAGCTAGTAGCTACCGGATGTAAAGTTACACAAGTATAGCAAGTAGCTACAGGATGTAAAGTTATACAAGCATAGCTAGTAGCTACCGGATGTAAAGTTATACAAGCATAGCTAGTAGCTACCGGATGTAAAGTTATACAAGCATAGCTAGTAGCTACAGGATGTAAAGTTATACAAGCATAGCTAGTAGCTACCCAATGTAAAGTTACACAAGCATAGCTAGTAGCTACCGGATGTAAAGTTACACAAGCATAGCTAGTAGCTACAGGATGTAAAGTTATACAAGCATAGCTAGTAGCTACAGGATGTAAAGTTATACAAGTATAGCTAGTAGCTACAGGATGTAAAGTTATACAAGCATAGCTAGTAGCTACCGGATGTAAAGTTATACAAGCATAGCTAGTAGCTACCGGATGTAAAGTTATACAAGCATAGCTAGTATCTACAGGATGTAAAGTTATACAAGCATAGCTAGTAGCTACCGGATGTAAAGTTATACAAGCATAGCTAGTAGCTACCCAATGTAAAGTTATACAAGCATAGCTAGTAGCTACCGGATGTAAAGTTATACAAGTATAGCTAGTAGCTACCGGATGTAAAGTTATACAAGTATAGCTAGTAGCTACCGGATGTAAAGTTATACAAGTATAGCTAGTAGCTACCCAATGTAAAGTTACACAAGTATAGCTAGTAGCTACCGGATGTAAAGTAACAAGCATAGCTAGTAGCTACCGGATGTAAAGTTATACAAGCATAGCTAGTAGCTACCGGATGTAAAGTTATACAAGCATAGCTAGTAGCTACCCAATGTAAAGTTACACAAGCATAGCTAGTAGCTACCGGATGTCATTTTCGGTGAGCGTGGACATTTACAAGCAAGAGAGACATTTTTTGCAAATGATTAAAGTTGTGACGCATGCTTTTCTGAAAGAAGAGCAGCATGTGCACACGGAGCAGAGGGGAGAAGAACGGAGAAGAGACAACACACTAGGCAGGAAGCACAGGGACAAAATGGCCGCTGTTCAGAAACCTCCAGAGCTCTGTGACTTCTGGCAGAAAGACATTACAAGATATCTGATGGTAAACATTCAGTAGTGGGTTCCATTCAGTAGTGGGTTCCATTCAGTAGTGGGTTCCATTCAGTAGTGGGTTCCATTCAGTAGTGGGTTCCATTCAGTAGTGGGTTCCATTCAGTAGTGGGTTCCATTCAGTAGTGGGTTCCATTCAGTAGTGGATTACATTTAGTAGTGGATTCCATCCCAAGTGTAACTTCATCACCTGATGTGCTGCACAACAGAGACTCAAAACACAGAACTCTACGGACTCAACTCCCTCTTTCTCCTGTTGTGCCTTTTTTTACAAAAACACCTGACTGGTTTAACTGTTCTGAGGAACTAATGGAAAATAATGTGACAGGTGAAATGAAGATCGACATCTGCTTTATCTCCTAACGCGTTGAACAAGTTGACTGTAGGTGTTAACTAGCAGCTACAGATATTCACATTTATAAAAATTTAAAAAAATAATTGACGGTATTGAAAAAAAACTATCCTGTGGCTATTTACAAATCCGATATACTAGTTGATAATCTGAATGAGACGAACCGGGATAAATAAATCAACCCGAGGTTGAATGACCATGAGCTCTCACAGTACCTTGAGTCTGTGGTGTGTGACAGAGTGTTTACCTTGATAGTCTTCGTCTGCTCCGTCAGCATCCATGGCATTCTCATCTTCATCCTCGTCATCGTAGTTATAGTTGGGGTCGTAGGTCAAATACTTCAGACAGATGCTGATGACAGTGCCCACATGTGGATAAACCTCCTTTGGACACCTGGAGAGAGAGAGAGAGAGAGAGAGATAGATAGAGAGAGAGAGAGAGATAGAGAGATTGAAAAGTCCTTCATGGTTGAGTTGCGTTTAGTTTCCACTAATAAAGACGCCCATCTCTCAGCCTTTCTTCTCCTCGTGGTAATCTGGGAGGACAGACAGCACCACAGTCATCTCCCAACACTAGTTCTGCCTCTCTCCCAAACACTTGTTTGATGCAATCCATAAAAGGCACAAGATAGAACGGATGAAAGGGTTTGTAATCACAGAAACAGTGGGAGGCTAAACGTAGACGAGGAGAGAGACGAGAGCATCCAATCACAACACAGGTCAAACATTTTCGGGTGGACGTGAATAAATTACCCACGTTCACTGAGAATTCCCGGGATTCATTTTTTTCCCTGTCATTCTGTGTTTCTCTGAACATAAAAACAAATACCCCTTCCCTAACTCTGAAGCCGTTTAAAAATAGGACGCGTGTCTCACCTCCTGACGAAGGACTCGAAGGCCTGGATGCAGTATTCTCTCAGCTCATCGTCGTCTATGTTACAGAACTTCACCACCAGAGGAATGATCTTCTCCAAGTACTCACCTGAGGACAAACACACACACACGCGGACACACACACGCGGACACACACACACACGCGGACGCACACACACACGCGGACGCACACACACACACGCGGACGCACACACACACACGCGGACACACACGCGGACACACACACACGCGGACACACACACACACACGCGGACACACACACACACACACGCGGACACACACACACACACGCGGACACACACACACGCGGACACACACACACACACACACACGCGGACACACACACACACACACACACACGCGGACACACACACACACGCGGACACACACACACACGCGGACACACACACACACGCGGACACACACACACGCGCGGACACACACGCGCGGACACACACGCGGACACACACGCGCGGACACACACGCGCGGACACACACGCGCGGACACACACACACGCGCGACACACACACGCGCGCGACACACACACACGCGCGGACACACACACACGCGCGGACACACACACGCGCGGACACACACACACGCGCGGACACACACACACGCGCGGACACACACACGCGCGGACACACACACACGCGCGGACACACACACACGCGCGGACACACACACACGCGCGACACACACACGCGCGACACACACACACGCGCGACACACACACACGCGGACACACACACACGCGCGGACACACACACACGCGGACACACACACACGCGGACACACACACACGCGGACACACACACACGCGGACACACACACACGCGGACACACACACGCGGACACACACACACGCGGACACACACACACACGCGGACACACACACACACACGCGGACACACACACACGCGCGGACACACACACACACGCGCGGACACACACACACACGCGCGGACACACACACACACGCGCGGACACACACACACACGCGCGGACACACACGCGCGACACACACACGCGGACACACACACGCGGACACACACACGCGGACACACACACGCGGACACACACACGCGGACACACACACGCGGACACACACACGCGGACACACACGCGGACACACACACGCGGACACACACACGCGGACACACACACACGCGGACACACACACACGCGGACACACACACACGCGGACACACACACACACGCGGACACACACACACGCGGACACACACACACACGCGGACACACACACACACACGCGGACACACACACACACGCGGACACACACGCACACGCGGACACACACACACACGCGGACACACACTCACACGCGGACACACACACACGCGGACACACACACACGCGGACACACACACGCGGACACGTTAATAATTCCATTCAAACTGAATGTTCGCTGTCACTCCATTAGTAACAGCTTCATATTCTTTCATCTAAAATGGGACATGAAGGGAAGTAAGCCTCTGACTTGAAAAAAAGAACCCACTGAGAAGAGCAAATTACAAGTTACAGCTAGATAAAGGCTTTTGTGGGTTTTTTTAGCAAAATTGTAGAGCGAGCTCTTTCAAGATGACAAGAAAAGTTAATTAAAAACCGGGGATGGCAGGATATGGAGAGAGACCGACGGGAGAGCGGGGAGAGAAGTAGTTCTGGGAGTGCTGCTCTTCACTGGAGTAATCTTGCACATCTTAAAATCACTGCCGTCCCTGGCTCATCAAACACAGCGTGTGATTGGTTGATGGGGTGGGAGAAAAAAAAGAGGGAGAAGAGAGAAAAAGAGGAGCGAGGCCTCAATGACTTCTCTCCCCCTCTCTATTCCCCTCCACAAAAACACTCTCCCTCCTCCACTCTTCCAGAGAGAGGAGGAAGTGACAGATCGACAGGTAAATAAGGACAGAAAGAGGAGCCTCTCCAGACTCCACGTCCCTCCACGTCACTCCACGTCCCTCCACGTCCCTGACCAGAAGTAATGGCTTCTCTCAAACATCAAGGAGACAATGACTTCCTTCGGGGGTTATTCTTTTTAAAAAAAAGAAGAAGTCTAATGGAAAAGAAAGATTGTCTTATATATTATTTCACCTAGAAAACACTAAAATACTTAAAAGGTTGTCAATGGCCCGGGCTCCCCGAGGAGCAGTGGGCTTGACTAAGTAAAATAGCTAAAACAAACACATCGAGCCTGACTGAAATCTCAAAGGTGTTCCCAGATGGACTTGGCTGAAGTCGACACACACAGAGAGAGAGACACACACAGAGAGAGAGACACACACAGAGAGAGAGACACACACAGAGAGAGAGACACACACAGAGAGAGAGACACACACAGAGAGAGAGACACACACAGAGAGAGAGACACACAGAGAGATGGGAGAGAGAAGAGAGAACAGCTCCAACGGCTCCATATTAATTCAGCCCATCCCCAAATATAATCAAGATTCAACGTCGAACCCGGTGACCTCAAATGTAATTCTCCTGAACAGGACTGACAACTAACGCAGGTCACAAGACGCTGGCTGGCGAGTCACTTCTTCTCCTGGAGAAATGACACTCTGTATAAACATCTCTTAAATTAACTTCTCTTAAAACAACCCAAATCACATTCTATTGGTCCCGCCCCTAGCCCCTAGCCCCTAGGCCGCCCCTAGCCACTAGGCCGCCCCTAGCCACTAGGCCGCCCCTAGCCACTAGGCCGCCCCGCCCCACGCCTCTAGGCCGCCCCACGCCTAGGGCCGCCCCACGCCTAGGCCGCCCCACGCCTCTAGGCCGCCCCACGCCTCTAGGCCGCCCCACGCCTCTAGGCCGCCCCACGCCTCTAGGCCGCCCCACGCCTCTAGGCCGCCCCACGCCTCTAGGCCGCCCCACGCCTCTAGGCCGCCCCACGCCTCTAGGCCGCCCCACGCCTCTAGGCCACCCCGCCTCTAGCCACTAGGCTACCCTGCCACCTAAGGAAGGGGTCATTAACAGGAAAAATGTTGGTTAAATTGTTTGCCATTTCCAAATATAAAAAAAGTCCAAAATGTCCTGAAATTGAAATACAAATTACTGCAGGGTTTCTGTGTCAACCGTTCAACTAGAAAAATGAAAGATATTCCACTAGGCTACCAACATGACTTCTATCGCCACCCCAGTGTGTCTGTGTGTCTCCGTGAAACTCACCGATCCTGTGTCCGGCCTGTCTGCTGATGGCTGCGATACACTGGATGTAGGTACGGGTGGTGGACATGGAGTCGTTACGAGACAACTCTGACAGCAGGTGTTCAATCAGGTCCACAAACACCAGGTTCCCACAGGACATGACCAGGTGACCCAGAGCGATGATGGTCCTCTTCCTCACCGCCAGGCGGGGGCTGGTCAGCTGAGGAAGCAGGCAGGACAGGATGGAGGGGTGAAAGTTCACCAGGAGACCCCCCTGTCTGTTAGAGGAGAGGGAGAGAGGTTAGCACTATGTTAAGTAGTGTTATGTAGTGTCCTCAGGCGGTATGATAGACGACGTAGGGTATGGTCAGCTGAGGAAGCAGGCAGGACAGGATGGGGGGTGAAAGTTCACCAGCAGACCCCCCTGTCTGTTAGAGGAGAGGGAGAGAGGTTAGCACCATGTTAAGTAGTGTCTGTCATCAGGCCGTATGATAGCTGACCAGACCCTACGTAATCTGAGGACGCAGGCAGGACAGGATGGGGGGTGAAAGTTCACCAGCAGACCCCCCTGTCTGTTAGAGGAGAGGGAGAGAGGTTAGCACCATGTTAAGTAGTGTCTGTCATCAGGCCGTATGATAGCTGACCAGACCCTACGTAATCTGAGGACGCAGGCAGGACAGGATGGAGGGGTGAAAGTTCACCAGGAGACCCCCCTGTCTGTTAGAGGAGAGGGAGAGAGGTTAGCACCATGTTAAGTAGTGTCTGTCATCAGGCCGTATGATAGCTGACCAGACCCTACGTAGTCTGAGGACGCAGGCAGGACAGGATGGAGGGGTTAAAGTTCACCAGCAGACTCGAGGTTGGCGCAGGAGTGAAAATTAATTCCTGTCCCGTCTTGTCAAATATTTTCCCGTGCTGTGCTGGTCCAGAAACAGTTACATAACCCCAGAACATTCCTGGACCGTCCCAAAATCATTTTTACAGGCAGAAATCAGAAAAACATTTAGATATCCAATTGACTAACAAAGTAATCCAATGACAAAGGACCATCTATAGTCTATAATGGGTTCAGGCCAGCGGTCAGACAGTGGAGAACACACACACAACCTGGGTTCAGGCCAGAGGTCAGACAGTGGAGAACACACACACACACACCAACCTGGGTTCAGGTCAGAGGTCAGACAGTGGAGAACACACACCAACCTGCAGAGCATGTCAGCCATGATGTCCAGAGCCTCCAGCTGAACTGACACATCCTCCTGCTTGGCGATGGCACTGGTCAGACGGCCTGTGATCTTTTTACACACACTGGCAGCCAGGGCCGAGCCTGGGGGTGGGGAGGGAGAGGGAGAGGGGGGTGGAGAGGGAGAGGGGGGTGGAGAGGGGGTGGAGAGGGAGAGAGGGGGGTGGAGAGGGAGAGAGGGGGGGGGAGAGAGAGAGAGGGGGTGGAGAGAGAGAGAGAGGGTGGAGAGGGAGAGAGGGGGTGGGAGAGGAGAGGAGGAAGACAGAGAGAGGCAGAGTGAGCTAAATGAGTCATACTGCTGTCAGCCAAGATGGCTGATGCCTGAAGGTGATGGGGAAGCAAGGCTGTTAACAGATGCTCTCTTCTCCATGTCTCCCTCCACATGACCGGGAAAGGCCTGAACACAGCAGGAGATTAACCAGGATGTAGGGAGGACATCTAGCAGGAGGGGATAGTTCATCAGTTCATTACCTATAACACCATCACTAGAGGGGATAGTCCATCAGTTCATTACCTATAACACCATCACTAGAGGGGATAGTCCATCAGTTCATTACCTATAACACCATCACTAGAGGGGATAGTCCATCAGTTCATTACCTATAACACCATCACTAGAGGGGATAGTCCATCAGGTCATTACCTATAACACCATCACTAGAGGGGATAGTTAATCAGTTCATTACCTACAACACCATCACTAGAGGGGATAGTCCATCAGATCATTACCTACAACACCATCACTAGAGGGGATAGTCCATCAGGTCATTACCTATAACACCATCAATAGAGGGGATAGTCCATCAGGTCATTACCTACAACACCATCACTAGAGGGGATAGTCCATCAGGTCATTACCTAACACACTACAACAGCATCACTAGAGGGGATAGTCCATCAGTTCATTACCTACAACACCATCACTAGAGGGGATGGTCCATCAGATCATTACCTACAACACCATCACTAGAGGGGATAGTCCATCAGTTCATTACCTATAACACCATCACTAGAGGGGATAGTCCATCAGTTCATTACCTAACACACTACAACAGCATCACTAGAGGGGATAGTCCATCAGTTCATTACCTACAACACCATCACTAGAGGGGATAGTCCATCAGATCATTACCTACAACACCATCACTAGAGGGGATAGTTCATCAGTTCATTACCTATAACACCATCACTAGAGGGGATAGTCCATCAGATCATTACCTATAACACCATCACTAGAGGGGATAGTCCATCAGGTCATTACCTACAACACCATCACTAGAGGGGATAGTCCATCAGTTCATTACCTATAACACCATCACTAGAGGGGATAGTTCATCAGGTCATTACCTATAACACCATCACTAGAGGGGATAGTTCATCAGGTCATTACCTACAACACCATCACTAGAGGGGATAGTCCATCAGTTCATTACCTATAAAACCATCACTAGAGGGGATAGTTCATCAGGTCATTACCTATAACAGCATCACTAGAGGGGATAGTCCATCAGATCATTAACAAACACACTACAACACCATCACTAGAGGGGATAGTCCATCAGTTCATTACCTATAACACCATCACTA
Organism: Oncorhynchus masou masou; assembly: GCF_036934945.1. Classification (NCBI taxonomy): domain Eukaryota; kingdom Metazoa; phylum Chordata; class Actinopteri; order Salmoniformes; family Salmonidae; genus Oncorhynchus; species Oncorhynchus masou. The sequence continues at coordinate 6,009,639 of NC_088238.1, read as the reverse complement.
GAGGGGATAGTCCATCAGATCATTACCTAACACACTACAACACCATCACTAGAGGGGATAGTCCATCAGTTCATTACCTAACACACTACAACACCATCACTAGAGGGGATGGTCCATCAGATCATTACCTACAACACCATCACTAGAGGGAATAGTCCATCAGATCATTACCTAACACACTACAACACCATCACTAGAGGGGATAGTCCATCAGATCATTACCTACAACACCATCACTAGAGGGGATCGTCCATCAGTTCATTACCTAACACACTACAACACCATCACTAGAGGGGATAGTCCATCAGTTCATTACCTATAACACCATCACTAGAGGGGATAGTCCATCAGTTCATTACCTACAACACCATCACTAGAGGGGATCGTCCATCAGTTCATTACCTAACACACTACAACACCATCACTAGAGGGGATAGTCCATCAGTTCATTACCTATAACACCATCACTAGAGGGGATAGTCCATCAGATCATTACCTATAACACTACAACACCATCACTAGAGGGGATCGTCCATCAGTTCATTACCTAACACACTACAACACCATCACTAGAGGGGATAGTCCATCAGATCATTACCTATAACACCATCACTAGAGGGGATAGTCCATCAGATCATTACCTATAACACCATCACTAGAGGGGATAGTACATTAGTTCAGGGATCAGGCCCTCTGGTCCACATAATCTGAATTATCACGAACTTTTTTTTAAAAAGAGAAGGGAAACTGATCCAAGATCAGCTTTGTGAAGGTCCGTGTCTAGTGGAAAAGTCATCGGGGTACAGGTCAGAGGTTAGAGGTCAGGGTGGTACTTACCGCTGGACGCAGGGGGCAGTTCTCCTATGACCGTCTTCAGTCCGATGCTGGAGATGTCTCGGAGCTGCTCCTTGTCTGCCAGCATGTTGGTGCACAGTGTGTCCACTATAGTCTCCACCTGGTACTCCTTCACCTTACTGACCAACGGGCCCAGGCTGGAACACAATATATATATCAATATAAACTACCTGGTACTCCTTCACCTTACTGACCAACGGGCCCAGGCTGGAACACAATATATATATCAATATAAACTACCTGGTACTCCTTCACCTTACTGACCAACGGGCCCAGGCTGGAACACAATATATATATCAATATAAACTACCTGGTACTCCTTCACCTTACTGACCAACGGGCCAAGGCTGGAACACAATCTAACTGGTTCTCTCGTTTCAACAGACGCTAGTCCAGAGTTAATCTAATGTCATGATAACACCATGTTGTTACCCCACTGTGAACCATGTGAAGTGGGTCCCTTGTTTAAAAAGGGCTGTCATTTAATCAAAACACACCGAGTAACACACTACCATATTACCAGTTAGGCCGAGAGCGGCTCAACCAGACGGTTTTAGGGCCTCTTGTCGTCAACAGCAGAGAGAGGAAGAGACCTGTTTATTAAACACACTGAGTAACACACTACCATATTACCAGTAAGGCCGAGAGCGGCTCAACCAGACGGTTTTAGGGCCTCTTGTCGTCAGCAGAGAGAGGAAGAGACCTGTTTATTAAACACACTGAGTAACACACTACCATATTACCAGTTAGGCCCGAGAGCTGCTCAACCAGACGGTTTTAGGGCCTCGTCGCCCGCAGCAGAGAGAGGAAGAGACCTGTTTATTAAAACAGTACATCAGTTGAGCCTACTTGTTCTGGCCATCCAGGTCAGTGTCACCTGATCCGTCATCTCTGTCACGACAGATCTTTGCGGGTCTGTTTTAACACCTGTAAGTGCCATTTACTGCAATCTGGAGCAACAAAAAATATAAAAAGGCCTTAAAATGATAATATCTTTTGTTTTCTTATATAGTGGTGCAGCCAGAACACAAAGAGACAAAGCCTTTCTGACAGCCTGCGTTCACGACACACAACAGAGTGGATTACTACTTCAAAACAGCAGCGATACGAAAGCAGGCAAACATGCAGTGTGACTGTAGCCTATATGAAACACTGGAAATGTGAGAGAAATACAGCCTAGAGAGATTAATTTTAATTCATCTTCTTATTGATCACATAATCCCTTAAAAGCCTAATTCTAAATGGTTTGTTGAGCGTGAGAGCCGAGACGATCACACTGCCGTTGGCTCATAAGCACCGAGACGTGTTCCCCGAGCTGGGACAAGGAAGATAAAAGTCAACGCTGCTCTGACATGAAATATCCACAGACAAATATGTCAAATATGCAATAAGACAAATCAAACTGAAGTAAACAGAGTTATTCAATAACACTGTCCATTCTCAGTGTTGTGAAACGATATGAATGAGGGAGAGAGTGACTGACAGAAGCAAACAGAGTTATTCAACAACACTGTCCATTCTCAGTGTTGTGAAACGATATGAATGAGAGAGAGAGAGAGAGAGAGAGAGAGAGAGAAACAGAGGCAGAGAGAAAGAGGCAGAGTGACTGACTGAAGCAGACAGACAAGAGAAAGACACAGCGAGAGGCAGAGAGACAGACAGACACAGCGAGAGGCAGAGACAGACAGAGCGAGAGGCAGAGAGACAGACACAGCGAGAGGCAGAGAGAGACAGACAGAGCGGGAGGCAGAGACAGACAGACAGAGCGGGAGGCAGAGACAGACAGACTCAGCGAGCGGCAGAGACAGACAGACACAGCGGCAGAGACAGACAGTGACAGAGAGACAGAAAGACACAGAGACAGAAAGACACAGAGACAGAAAGACACAGAGACAGAAAGACACAGAGACAGAAAGACAGCAGCAGAGGCGGAGACATAACATCAGAGAGACAGACAGACATATCAACAGACAGACAGTGGCAGACAGATGGTTCGGGACTAGACAGTCTCCCAAAGGGCCCAAGCCAGTCAGTCAGGTGATTCAGCCCCTCTCTCAGTCTCGGTGTTTGACAGCCATGTTTTGAACCCCACTATAAATGGTGCCTTAAATTAAATCAGAGACACCAGGTTTTTCGTTGCAGAAAAACACAAAAAGCTACAACAAAAAAAAGCACTGTTGCCGGCCAAAGTGTCCAGGAGAAAACAATCCCATTGCTAAATAATAAAATAATGACCGGCATGCTTATTGGTCTATAGGTTCATTTGCATAGTTTTGTGGAATTAAATTGGCCTGTGTGTATTTTGGTTGGTCATCTTATTTATCCAACACAACCTACAGAGTGGGGTTTCCCCTGCAGCTCCTCAGCGTGTTACTGCCGGAGTAAAGCATGTGCTTCTATAAGCCCACTCATTTTAAATGCTATTCGTTTGTGTTCAAAACAGTTTTGGTGCTCGATTAAGAAGAGCTACTATTTTTATTTCTCAACTGGTAATTGAAGCGTGTCTCCTATTCACCATTCAAGTGCGTCTCCCACCACTTTACAATGGGAGCTTTAGGCCGTATGCATTTCGATAACATACTTCATTGTTTGAAACCAGAATATTTTATGTCATTTATGAGGCATGTTTTTCCTTTCTTCAGAGTAACCTAAAGGCTAAATCCAACCATGGAAAGAGTAACCTCAAGGCTAAATCCAACCATGGAAAGAGTAACCTCAAGTCTAAATCCAACCATGGAAAGAGTAACCTAAAGTCTAAATCCAACCATGGAAAGAGTAACCTAAAGTCTAAATCCAACCATGGAAAGAGTAACCTAAAGTCTAAATCCAACCATGGAAAGAGTAACCTAAAGTCTAAATCCAGCGTGCAATTGGCGTGCTGAATGCAGGAGTATCCACCAGAGCTGTTGCCAGAGAATTTAATGTTTATTGCTCTACCATAAGCCGCCTCCAACTATGTTTTAGAGAATTTGGCAGTACATCTAACCGGTCTCACAACTACAGACCACGTGTAACCATGCCAGCCCAGGACCTCCACATCCGGGTTCTTCACCTGCGGGATCGTCTGAGACCAGACACAAGGACAGCTGATGAAACTGAGGAGTATTTCTGTCTGTAATAACGCCCCTTTGTGGGGGGAAAAAAACTCATTCTGATTGGCTGGGCCTATGGCTCCCCAGGGGCTGGGCCTATGGCTCCCCAGGGGCTGGGCCTATGGCTCCCCAGGGGCTGGGCCTATGGCTCCCCAGGGGCTGGGCCTATGGCTCCCCAGGGGCTGGGCCTATGGCTCCCCAGGGGCTGGGCCTATGGCTCCCCAGGGGCTGGGCCTATGGCTCCCCAGGGGCTGGGCCTATGGCTCCCCAGGGGCTGGGCCTATGGCTCCCCAGGGGCTGGGCCTATGGCTCCCCAGGGGCTGGGCCTATGGCTCCCCAGGGGCTGGGCCTATGGCTCCCCAGGGGCTGGGCCTATGGCTCCCCAGGGGCTGGGCCTATGGCTCCCCAGGGGCTGGGCCTATGGCTCCCCAGGGGCTGGGTCTATGCCCTCCCAGGCCCACCCATTGCTGCACCCCTGCCCAGTCATGTGAAATCCATAGATTAGGACCAAATTAATTTATTTAAAATTTACTGTTTTCCTTATATGAACTCTAACTCAGTAAAATTGTTGTTTACATTTTTGTTCAGTATTTGAAGACTTCATAGGCAGCACGTGAGTTAAGTTTGGGGAAGCATGCAGAATGGTAGGATAGAATAATATCATAACTGACATACAATTTATCATATATATTATATTTTCATATGCGCATATTTGTGGAACAGTTAAAAACAATTTAAATAACGTTTGTTTCTCAAAATCACTGTCACGTGATAAATCATAACAAGCGGAATTAAAATGATAATCTCAAAGTTAAAGAAAAAAAAAAGTAAATGAATGCGAGATCACCAGCCTGTCTGTCATATGGACACATTGATACATTGGTGGATAAAGAAAGGAGCGCATGGAACTCACAGCCTATTGGCCAATGCAGCAGTAGACCTATAACGTCCATCGCTCTTTCACAACCGAGGACCGTTGATTATTATCGAGGGGGAGACGGTTGTTTCAAATTGCTTACTGTGAGGACATTAATATATCATTCGCAATGAATATTTTAAAAAAAACAACACTTTCCTACATTTCGGCGCAGCAGGCCCGGTTCTTCTATATGCTCCCTCAACAATACCAGGACAGAGAAAACAGACGTGCTCATTGGTCACATGGAGCATTCCAAACACAAAACAATTTAAAAAAAATGTTTTACAATCTCATAAATGATGGTTATGAAGTAAACCAAAAAAAACTTGTTTCTCACAAGTGTAGCAGGTTGTGAACTTCTATGTTTCAACTCTGAGAATGACTAATTAATACATAAATTAACCTTTCAAGGTATAGGGGCAGCATTTTCACTTTTGGATAAATAGCGTGCCCAATTTCAACTTCCTGCTACTCATGCCAAGACTATAAGATATGCATATTATTCATAGATTTGGATAGAAAACACTGACGTTTCTAAAACTGTTTGAATCATGTCTGAGTATAACAGAACTTATTAACTTTTCCCCTCTCTGTTCCCTGGATTGTCTTTGCCAAGGGATATTTGATAGGAACCTATTTTCAGTTCCTACCACTTCCACTGGATGTCACCAGTCTTTGGAATTTAGTTGAGGTTGAGGTTATTCATTTGTGCAACGAAGACGAAGCACATCCTGGAACAACGTTACACTATTGAGAGTTGCGCAAGACGTAAAAAGGTGCATGGTTTGTTTACTTGCTGTATTGAATACAGATTAATCCCATCTACAATTTGATCGATTATTAACGTTTAAAAATACCTAAAGTTGTATTACAAAAGTAGTTTGAAATCTTTTGGCAAAGTATATAGGCAACTTTTGAAATGTTTTGTAGTGACGTTGTGTTTTTGTAAGCTGTTTTTTTCTGGATCAAACGCGCTTTATAAATGGACATTTTGGGTATATATGGACGGAATTAATCGAAAAAAAAGGGACCAATTGTGATGTTTATGGGACATATTGGAGTGCCACCAAAAGAAGCTTGTCAAAGGTAATGCATGTTTTATATTTTATTCCAGCGTTTTGTGTAGCGCCTGCAGGTTTGAAATATGCTACCCTCTTTATTGACATAGTGCTATCCTCAGATAAGAGCTTAATGCTTTCGCCAAAAAGATTTTTAAAATCTGACATGTTGGCTGGATTCACAACCAGTGTTGCTTTAATTGAGTATCTTACATGTGTGATTTAATGAATGTTTGATTTCATATCATTATTTGAATTTGCCGCGCTGAATTTTCCCTGTTTTTTTCCCAAGTGGGACGCAAGCGTCCCCTATACCATAAGAAGTTAACAGACATTAATGTCACCAAATGACGGGGATTAACGATACATTTACTAATGAGGACGTAAATGGGGATCTGATTTTTTTAAATAATTTATAAATCGAAGGGCCAACAAATGTACACTATGAAACACTGAATGCTCAAGACTTGGTGGGAGGCAGCGGAGCCATTCTGGAAAGAGACTTTACCTTCTCGTCTCCACGTTATAAAAATATACTCAAGACATCATTTTCACTAATATTTTTAAATGCTTTTCACTGACAGCCGCAACTTAATAATCAGCTCAGTCCAGCGACACAAGCGCTGCCCAAATCGCGGGCTTCCCAAATATGCATAGGCCTACGAGCTTGTGATCTGAAACAATCCACAGCAACATTAAAAAAAAACAAGAAACCAATGATCTTCAATTCCTCTATAACCAAGTCCTGCTTTTTGGTTAAGTATTTTACATTATTTATATTCATAGACCGTTGCAATTATAGCATTTCGGCAAATCTATTTCCATTTATAAACTTGACCCACCACTATGTCATCTCTCTCCTGTTCTATTGAATCCACCACTATGTCATCTCTCTCCTGTTCTATTGGATCCACCACTAGGTCATCTCTCTCCTGTTCTATTGGACCCACCACTATGTCATCTCTCTCCTGTTCTATTGGATCCACCACTATGTCATCTCTCTCCTGTTCTATTGGACCCACCACTATGTCATCTCTCTCCTGTTCTATTGGACCCACCACTATGTCATCTCTCTCCTGTTCTATTGGACCCACCACTATGTCATCTCTCTCCTGTTCTATTGGACCCACCACTATGTCATCTCTCTCCTGTTCTATTGGACCCACCACTATGTCATCTCTCTCCCTGTTCTATTGGACCCACCACTATGTCATCTCTCTCCTGTTCTATTGGACCCACCACTATGTCATCTCTCTCCTGTTCTATTGGACCCACCACTATGTCATCTCTCTCCTGTTCTATTGGACCCACCACTATGTCATCTCTCTCCTGTTCTATTGGACCCACCACTATGTCATCTCTCTCCTGTTCTATTGGACCCACCACTATGTCATCTCTCTCCTGTTCTATTGGACCCACCACTATGTCATCTCTCTCCTGTTCTATTGGACCCACCACTATGTCATCTCTCTCCTGTTCTATTGGACCCACCACTATGTCATCTCTCTCCTGTTCTATTGGACCCACCACTATGTCATCTCTCTCCTGTTCTATTGGACCCACCACTATGTCATCTCTCTCCTGTTCTATTGGATCCACCACTATGTCATTTCTCTCCTGTTCTATTGGACCCACCACTATGTCATTTCTCTCCTGTTCTATTGGACCCACCACTATGTCATCTCTCTCCTGTTCTATTGGATCCACCACTATGCCATTTCTCATATGAACAACCCACGATAGTTGTTGCATCATTAGATCTCCCCTTTTTCTAAATTTCTAACAGAGATGTACATTTCTGTCACATATGGAACAGCTATCAGTGTGAGCTGTTTAGAACGGAGTTTTCGCCCCGAATTGCATTTTGACAAATATTTGAAAATGACGTTTTATTGGACTGCTTTATTACACGAGATGCATGTTAAGATGAATTACCCTCATCTAAAAAGGTGATTTCTGTCATTCTGAGCACCGTGGGTGGACTGGGTGGATGCGCTAAGGGGATTTATACACCTCAATGCATATGGGGCAGGTAAATGTCTGAGATAATAGCCTGTAAATTAAAATATCTTCCCACAACACGTTGTCCGGTGCCACATTTTCCTAATGGAAACCCTCACACACACACCCCTACACACACACACACACACACCCCTACACACCCACCCACCCACCCCTACACACACCCCTACACACACACACACCCCTACACACAGAGGCAGAGATCTCTCACCATTTGACAGCCAGATTCTGGACCTCTCCGTTTTTGTCTTCCAGTAGCTTGAGGATCATCTTGACCACCTTGCGTTCACTGTCATCGTCCAGCTTGATGGAGTCTTTCTGCAGCTCCGACATCAGGTCGTTGGTGGCCATGAATCTACAGGAACACACAGGGAGAAAGACAACCCAGTTAGACCAACAGGGTTATGAGGTTATATTTATTTACCTTCATTTAACCAGGCAAGTCAGTTAAGAACAAATTCTTATTTTCAATGACGGCCTAGGAACAGTGGGTCAACTGGTCTAGGAACAGTGGGTCAACTGGTCTAGGAACAGTGGGTCAACTGGTCTAGGAACAGTGGGTCAACTGGTCTAGGAACAGTGGGTCAACTGGTCTAGGAACAGTGGGTCAACTGGTCTAGGAACAGTAGGTCAACTGGTCTAGGAACAGTGGGTCAACTGGTCTAAGAACAGTGGGTCAACTGGTCTAGGAACAGTGGGCCAACTGGTCTAGGAACAGTGGGTTAACTGACTTCAGGGGCAGAACGACAGATTTGTACCATGTCAGCTCGGGGATTCAATCCAGCAACCTACCGGTTACTAGTCCAACACTAACCACTGGGCTACCCTACCCTAGTAATCCAAGTAAAAATTCCCTGTCTTAGGTCAGTTATGATCACCACTTTATTTTAGGAATGTGAAATGCCAGAATAATAGTTGAGAGAATGATTTGTTTCAGCTTTTATTTCTTTCATCACATTCCCAGTGGGTCAGAAGTTTACATACACTCAATTAGTATTTGTTAGCATTGCCGTAAATTTTTTTAACTTGGGTTAAACATTTCGGGAAGCCTTCCACAAGCTTCCCACAATACGTTTGGTGAATTTTGGCCCATTCCTCCTGACAGAGCTGGTGTAACTGAGTCAGGCTTGTAGAGTCAGGTTTGATGGCCTCCTTCCTTGCTCGCACACACTTTTTCAGTTCTGCCCACACATATAGGATTGAGGTCAGGGCTTTATGATGGCCACGCCAATACCTTGACTTTGTTGTCCTTAATGCCATTTTGCCACAACTTGGAAGTATGCTTGGGGTCAAAGTCCATTTGGACGACACATTTGCAACCAAGCTATAACTTCCTGACTGGTGTCTTAAGAAGTTGCTTCAATATATCCACATCATTTTCCTTTCCTCATGATGCCATCTATTTTGTGAAGTGCACCAGTCTCTCCTGCAGCAAAGCACCCCCACAACATCATGCTGCCACCCCCGTGCTTCACGGTTGGGATGGTGTTCTTCAGCTTGCAAGCTTCCCCCTTTTCCTCCAAACATAACGATGGTCATTATGGCCGAACTGTTCTATTTTTGTTTCATCAGACCAGAGGACATTTCTCCAAAAAGTATGATCTTTGTCCCCATGTGCAGCTGTAAACCGTAGTCTGGCTTTTTTTAATGGCAGTTTTGGAGCAGTGGCTTCTTCCTTGCTGAGCGGCCTTTCAGGTTATGTCAATATAGGACTCCTTTTACTGTGGCTATAGATACTTCTGTGCCTGTTTCCTCCAGCATCTTCACAAGGTCCTTTGCTGTTGCTCTGGGATTGATTTGCACTTTTCGCACCAAAGTACGTTCATCTCTAGGAGACAGAACGCGTCGCCTTCCTGAGAGGTATGATGGCTGCGTGGTCCCATGGTGTTTATACTTGCGTACTATCGTTTCTACAGATGAACGTGGTACCTTCAGGCGTTTGGAAATTTCTCCCAAGGATGAACCAGACTTGTGGAGGTCTACAATTGTTTTTCTGCGGTCTTGGCAGATTTCTTTTGATTTTCCCATGAAGTCAAGCAAAGAGGCACTGAGTTTGAAGGTAGGCCTTGAAATACATCCATAGGTACACCTCCAATTGACTCAAATGATGTCAATTAGCCTATCAGAAGCATCTAAAGCTATGACATTTTCTGGAATTTTCCAATCTGTTTAAAGGCAGAGTCAATGTAGTGTAGGTAAACTTCTGACCCACGGGAATTGTGATACAGTGAATTATAAGTGAAATAATCTGTCTGTAAACAATTGTTGGAAAAAAAATCACTTGTGTCATTGCACAAGGTAGATGTCCTAACCGACTTGCCAAAACTATAGTTTGTTCACAAGAAATGTATGGAGTGGTTGAAAAACTAGTCCATGAATCTACAGGTACAAACAGGGAGAAACAAGACCCAGTTAGACTAACAGCGTTATAATGTTATGTTATACGTTCATAAGACATCCAACTAAAGAATCTTCTAGAGCAGAGTCCCCCCCTTCCAGCATTAGGGAACACTATTTCTACATTGTTATTTTATATATCTTACTGCACCTGGTATTCTCCCAGGTGCTCTCCCGTCCCCGTGCTAATCAGGCCCAAAAACATGACCCACCTGGCCGCCTACCTATTTACCACAGGCTGTTTAACCCGGATGTCTGACGCACCAATGTGTCGCAGGAAACACAGTTCCACTGGCAACCGGGTTCAGCTTGCAGGCGCCCGGCCCCGTCACAAGGAGTCGCTAGAGCACAATGAGCCAAGGAAAGCCCCACCGGTCAAACCCTCCGAAGGGTTGTAACACCACTGAGCTGAGAGGAGGAAACCCTCCAAAGGGTTTAACACCACTGAGCTGAGAGGAAACCCTCCGAGGGGTTGTAACACCACTGAGCTGAGAGGAGGAAACCCTCCTAAGGGGTTTAACACCACTGAGCTGAGAGGAAACCCTCCGAGGGGTTGTAACACCACTGAGCTGAGAGGAGGAAACCCTCCAAGGGGTTTAACACCACTGAGCTGAGAGGAAACCCTCCGAGGGGTTGTAACACCACTGAGCTGAGAGGAGGAAACCCTCCAAAGGGGTTTAACACCACTGAGCTGAGAGGAAACCCTCCGATGGGTTGTAACACCACTGAGCTGAGAGGAGGAAACCCTCCGAGGGGTTGTAACACCACTGAGCTGAGAGGAGGAGACCCTCCGAAGGGGTTGTAACACCACTGAGCTGAGAGGAGGAAACCCTCCGAGGGGTTGTAACACCACTGAGCTGAGAGGAGGAAACCCTCCGAAGGGTTTTAACACAACTGAGCTGAGAGGAGGAAACCCTCCGAGGGGTTGTAACACCACTGAGCTGAGAGGAGGAAACCCTCCAAAGGGGTTTAACACCACTGAGCTGAGAGGAAACCCTCCGAGGGGTTGTAACACCACCGAGCTGAGAGGAGGAAACCCTCCGAAGGGTTTTAACACCACTGAGCTGAAAGGAGGAAACCCTCCGAAGGGGTTTAACACCACTGAGCAGAGAGAAGTTAACAAGTCAAGTGCTCTGACATTAGAAACCAAAGCAAATCAACACTAGGGCAAAGATCAAGCTAATATATCCGAGGAGAGGAACGCTTGAAGCCTAACGCACTAGAAGATACCAGACAGACCAGCTCTGATCTCTTAAGAGTGTGTGTGTGTGTGTGTGTGTGTGGGTGGGGGGGGGGAATAACTTTTATCATCATATCCAATGTAATACATGGGAGTATACATCACACACGATCAGCAAGAAGACACCATCTTGTCTCCATCTTAACACATCAAAGAACTCCTGGTGCTATTCAACAAGGACCCTTTCCTAAATACTATGCATCTCAACACTAGGCTCGTTGATCATCTCTGACGTGCCCCCCCCTCATCGGAACGCAAGAAGCTTTTTAAAACAAGAGGGACAGCGAGAAGGAAGAGAGGAAAGAAAAATAATGAATAATGCATGAGGTCCATGGCCCAAACTCACTGAGATACAGCCCCACAGCATGAGGTAATGGAAGGGAGCACCCACACTCACTGAGAGACAGCCCCACAGCATGAGGTAATGGAAGGGAGCACCCACACTCACTGAGAGACAGCCCCACAGCATGAGGTAATGGAAGGGAGCACCCACACTCACTGAGAGACAGCCCCACAGCATGAGGTAATGAAGGGAGCACCCACACTCACAGAGACAGCCCCACGGCATGAGGTAATGGAAGGGAGCACCCACACAGCATGAGGTAATGGAAGGGAGCACCCACACAGCATGAGGTAATGGAAGGGAACACCCACTGAGAGGCAGCCCCACAGCATGAGGTAATGGACTGGAGCACCCACACTCACTGAGACAGCCCCACAGCATGAGGTAATGGAAGGGAGCACCCACACTCACTGAGAGGCAGCCCCACAGCAGGAGGTAATGGAAGGGAGCACCCACACTCACTGAGACAGCCCCACAGCATGAGGTAATGGAAGGGAGCACCCACACTCACTGAGAGGCAGCCCCACAGCAGGAGGTAATGGAAGGGAGCACCCACACTCACTGAGACAGCCCCACAGCATGAGGTAATGGAAGGGAGCACCCACACTCACTGAGACAGCCCCACAGCATGAGGTAATGGAAGGGAGCACCCACACTCACTGAGAGGCAGCCCCACGGCATGAGGTAATGGAAGGGGGCACCCACACAGCATGAGGTAATGGAAGGGAGCACCCACACTCACTGAGAGACAGCCCCACAGCATGAGGTAATGGAAGGGAGCACCCACACTCACTGAGACAGCACCACAGCATGAGGTAATGAAGGGAGCACCCACACTCACAGAGACAGCCCCACGGCATGAGGTAATGGAAGGGAGCACCCACACTCACTGAGAGGCAGCCCTACAGCATGAGGTAATGGAAGGGAGCACCCACACAGCATGTGGTAATGGAAGAGAGCACCCACACAGCATGAGGTAATGGAAGGGAGCACCCACACAGCATGAGGTAATGGAAGGGAACACCCACTGAGAGGCAGCCCCACAGCATGAGGGAATGGACTGGAGCACCCACACTCACTGAGAGGCAGCCCCACAGCAGGAGGTAATGGAAGGGAGCACCCACACTCACTGAGACAGCCCCACAGCATGAGGTAATGGAAGGGAGCACCCACACTCACTGAGACAGCCCCACAGCATGAGGTAATGGAAGGGAGCACCCACACTCACTGAGAGACAGCCCCACAGCATGAGGTAATGGAAGGGAGCACCCACACTCACAGAGACAGCCCCACAGCATGAGGTAATGGAAGGGAGCACCCACACTCACTGAGAGGCAGCCCCACAGCATGAGTTAATGGTCTGGAGCACCCACTGAGAGGCAGCCCCACAGCATGAGGTAATGGAAGGGAACACCCACACTCACTGAGACAGCCCCACAGCATGAGGTAATGGAAGGGAGCACCCACTCACTGAGAGACAGCCCCACAGCATGAGGTAATGGAAGGGAGCACCCACACTCACTGAGACAGCCCCACAGCATGAGGTAATGGAAGGGAGCACCCACTCACTGAGAGACAGCCCCACAGCATGAGGTAATGGAAGGGAGCACCCACACTCACTGAGACAGCCCCACAGTAATGGAAGGGAGCACCCACTCACTGAGAGACAGCCCCACAGCATGAGGTAATGGAAGGGAGCACCCACACTCACTGAGACAGCACCACAGCATGAGGTAATGGAAGGGAGCACCCACACTAACTGAGAGACAGCCCCACAGCATGAGGTAATGGAAGGGAGCACCCACACTCACAGAGACAGCCCCACAGCATGAGGTAATGGAAGGGAGCACCCACACTCACTGAGAGACAGCCCCACAGCATGAGGTAATGGAAGGGAGCACACACACTCACTGAGACAGCCCCACAGCATGAGGTAATGGAAGGGAGCACCCACACTCACTGAGAGACAGCCCCACAGCATGAGGTAATGGAAGGGAGCACCCACACTCACTGAGACAGCACCACAGCATGAGGTAATGGAAGGGAGCACCCACACTCACTGAGAGACAGCCCCACGGCATGAGGTAATGGAAGGGAGCACCCACACAGCATGAGGTAATGGAAGGGAGCACCCACACTCACTGAGACAGCACCACAGCATGAGGTAATGGAAGGGAGCACCCACACTCACTGAGAGACAGCCCCACAGCATGAGGTAATGGAAGGGAGCACCCACACAGCATGAGGTAATGGAAGGGAGCACCCACACTCACTGAGAGGCAGCCCCACAGCATGAGGTAATGGAAGGGCACCCACACTCACTGAGAGGCAGCCCCACAGCATGAGGTAATGGAAGGGAGCACCCACACTCACTGAGAGACAGCCCCACAGCATGAGGTAATGGAAGGGAGCACCCACACAGCATGAGGTAATGGAAGGGAGCACCCACTGAGAGGCAGCCCCACAGCAGGAGGTAATGGAAGGGGGCCCCCAAACAGCATGAGGTAATGGAAGGGAACACCCACACAGCATGAGGTAATGGAAGGGAGCACCCACACAGCATGAGGTAATGGAAGGGAGCACCCACACAGCATGAGGTAATGGAAGGGAGCACCCACACAGCATGAGGTAATGGAAGGGAGCACCCACACAGCATGAGGTAATGGAAGGGAGCCCCCAAACAGCATGAGGTAATGGAAGGGAACACCCACACAGCATGAGGTAATGGAAGGGAGCACCCACACAGCATGAGGTAATGGAAGGGGCACCCACACAGCATGAGGTAATGGAAGGGGGCACCCACACAGCATGAGGTAATGGAAGGGAGCACCCACACAGCATGAGGTAATGGAAGGGAGCCCCCACAAGCCCCTCTCTCTAAATTGGTGCGTGGGAAAACACTTTCTACCAGGAAGTGATCTTCAATAGTGGAAATCGATCTTCACTACCACGGTACCACCACCACACTAGATAAACATCAGTAGAACCTTAGAGTATTTTATATGTTTTATTTTTCCCCCAAATTACATTTTCTCTGTTTCGTTGTTTTTCAGGTTTTCCTGTCAAAAATCACACGTACATTTTTTTTAAAGTGATGTTCTAAGTCCACAACAATGGTTAAACCACAGGTATGGGTAAAATATAAGAAATGCTCATTTTGGGGTGTAGATACCCTTTAACTCTGTGGCACCAGCAAGAGACTTGTTTGGTTGGCTGTGTTTCTGTAGTACACGTGATTGTTAATCATTTATGCAAATCATCATTATATATAATTTTGCCAGATAAGCTACTTTGTAGTTAACATTTAACTGAGGTGTTAGCGAAAGCCTTTCCATCTACCAGAAGACTGTTGTCATTATTAG
Source organism: Oncorhynchus masou masou (assembly GCF_036934945.1). Lineage (NCBI taxonomy): Eukaryota > Metazoa > Chordata > Actinopteri > Salmoniformes > Salmonidae > Oncorhynchus > Oncorhynchus masou. The sequence continues at coordinate 5,994,351 of NC_088238.1, read as the reverse complement.
CATCATCGCTAACGGCTACACTTAGTGGTAGACAAACGGGAATACCCCTGTCTGTGTGTACACGAGCTGATGGAAAATACAAATCACTGATACATTTTGTTGATATTTTATGATAATCTTGTGCAAATGAACCCATTTAATGTCTGGATTCTGTCCTCGTTCTCCAACACCCTAATTTTATTAGGGCCCTAAATTAGACGAGGACAACAAGACTCACACCTACACAAACATGACAGAGTGGATAACATTAGACCTCCCACTCAAATGTGAAAGGCCATTGATTTCCCCTGCTAATAATGATGTCATCATGCAAACGTGCAGAAGCAAGGAGCACCTCTTTACTCCCATCTCCAGACTCAACTCCCATCTCCAGACTCAACTCCCATCTCCAGACTCAACTCCCATCTCCAGACTCAGAGGTTAGGCCTAAACTCTCAACAGCTACTTCTTGACTGACTCACATCAGAGTTTAGAATCTAGAGGTGGATTTAAAATATTACTCAAGCATGATGGATAATCCACTGCGCTGGTGTCAAGTTGTGCTTTTGGCAGCTGCATAGGCAATCCCTCAAAACTACAAGGCAATGGGGGCACACAGTGGAACAGGCTCCCTGTACAATAGTCCTGTACCATTTCTCACCGTTCCACCTCCGGTACCACAGAACACAAGCCACCGTCAGTCATTGTTATGAACCTGAAATAGTCTGGGTTCTGTAGAGTTATTGGTAAGACTGAGAATCTGGGAAGCAGCGTAAGTTGATAAGAGATGCTAGGAGTTCCCACACGTACATAGGAAATCTCATCCAACCAGACAGTTCACTCTCGCTCACTCTAATTGAGCCTGGGGGTGATGTTAAGTCATGGTTATCTTAAACTGTTTCAGAGATGGGCAGGAGAGATATTACATATTATTGGGGCGTACTCAGTATGTCAGGGGACTGGTTACATTCCATATGTTTTATAGTTCCGTCATCATGAAGTGCTTTGAGAGACTAGTCAAGGACCATATCACCTCCACCCTACCTGACACCCTAGACCCACTCCAATTTGCTTACTGCCCAAATAGGTCCACAGACGATGCAATCTCAACCACACTGCACACTGCCCTAACCCATCTGGACAAGAGGAATACCTATGTGAGAATGCTGTTCATCGACTACAGCTCGGCATTTAACACCATAGTACCCTCCAAGCTCTTCATCAAGCTTGAGACCCTGGGTCTCGACCCCGCCCTGTGCAACTGGGTACTGGACTTCCTGACGGGCCACCCCCAGCTGGTGAGGGTAGGCAACAACATCTCCACCCCGCTGATCCTCAACACTGGGGCCCCACAAGGGTGCGTTCTGAGCCCTATCCTGTACTCCCTGTTCACCCACGACTGCGTGGCCACGCACGCCTCCAACTCAATCAAGTTTGTGGACGACACAAGTGGTAGGCTTGATTACCAACAATGACTAGACGGCCTACAGGGAGGAGGTAGGGCCATCGGTGTGGTGTCAGGAAAATAACCTCACACTCAACGTCAACAAAACTAAGGAGATGATTGTGGACTTCAGGAAACAGCAGAGGGAACACCCCCCTATCCACATCGATGGAACAGTAGTAGAAAGGGTAGCAAGTTTTAAGTTCCTCGGCATACACATCACAGACAAACTGAATTGGTACACTCACACAGACAGCATCGTGAAGAAGGCGCAGCAGCCCCTCTTCAACCTCAGGAGGCTGAAGAAATTTGGCTTGTCACCAAAAGCACTCACAAACTTCTACAGATGCACAATCGAGAGCATCCTGGCGGGCTGTATCACCGTCTGGTACGGCAACTGCTCCGCCCACAACCGTAAGGCTCTCCAGAGGGTAGTGAGGTCTGCACAACGCATCACCGGGGCAAACTACCTGCCCTCCACGACACCTACACCACCCGATGTTACAGGAAGGCCATAAAGATCATCAAGGACAACAATCACCTGAGCCACTGCCTGTTCACCCCGCTATCATCCAGAAGGCGAGGTCAGTACAGGTGCATCAAAGCTGGGACCGAGAGACTGAAAAACAGCTTCTATCTCAAGGCCATCAGACTGTTAAACAGCCACCACTAACATTGAGTGGCTGCTGCCAACACACTGACTCAACTCCAGCCACTTTAATAATGGGAATTGATGTGAAATTACGTAAAATATATCACTATCCACTTTAAACAATGCTACCTAATATAATGTTTACATACCCTACATTATTCATCTCATATGTATACATATATACTGTACTCTATCATCTACTGCATCTTTATGTAATACATGTATCACTAGCCACTTTAACTATGCCACTTTGTTTACATACTCATCTCATATGTATATACTGTACTCGATACCATCTACTGTATCTTGCCTATGCTGCTCTGTACCATCACTCATTCATATATCTTTATGTACATATGCTTTTCCCCTTACACTTGTGTGTATAAGACAGTAGTTTAGGAATTGTTAGTTAGATTACTTGTTGGTTATTACTGCATTGTCGGAACTAGAAGAACAAAGCATTTCGCTACACTCGCATTAACATCTGCTAACCATGTGTATGTGACAAATAAAAATTTGATTTGATTTAGTTGTAACATCTGACATTTCAGAGCAAATTACTTTGTGTCTACCTCTCTCTCTACAGGTGTGAGAAACACTGGAAAACACCAGAACAAGACTACAGGAACACAGCTTTGGATTCCCAGAGGTGCACACATCTAAGATGATAGTGGGGAAAAAACTGCAACATTTATTAGGTGGTAGATTACCACTATGTAGTTAGTTATACATGTAAGTTCATGACAACTGTAACAGAATTGTGAAGAGCAGAATGCTGGCTTACATCATCATATTTTCTGGAAAAACAACTGTTTCCTCTAATGAGGAGTTGATATGGCTGCAGACTAATTCACGGTTTGGGTTGGAAGTCAATCAAGTTGTTTATGATTGTGTGTTTGGTATGGTTAGTATAAAACACCTGACAGTGAGGTAGTGGTATGCTTCAAAGCTAACTAATCAGCTAACTGAAGGAACTACATTTTGACTCCCCGATCAGGAAAAAACAAACATGCAGGCTGAATTATGTTATGGGATGTACTGTAGTTAGCTAACGTTAGGTAAGCAATCATTCATATGGCATCTGTAGACTGCTATGATATGTGCAATGCCTTTCTAGCTAACTACTTAGTTAACAACCTAGCTAACTAGTGTAGTCCACTTACTTGAGTTATCTAGACAAATTCGATAACTTTTGTTACCTCAAAACGTTAGCTAGTTTCCTAGCCTTGTTAGCGTTGACAGTAACGACTGTCAGAGCGAGTTAGCCAGCTAGCTAACAACATGACAGGGTTAAATGTAAATATCTAGCTATATATACACACTTTGCAAAACTGACAAATTAGAAATATAATGTCAACATGTTAATTTGTGTTCCTCGCAAGAATGTGTTTATAGCGAGTGGCTAACATTGTTAGTTAGCTAGCTATCGAACGTTAGCAGACTAGCCAAACGACAGAATTGATTTGAGGCCTAAACTAGCTAACTTGCAGGGTTTTCATACGGGAAGATATAACGGTTTGAGTCCAAGTTCAGAATCACAGCGTCATTTCAAATGCATAGATTGTTAAAATATTGTATTTACCTGAAATCCTTGTCGCTTGATGTCATTTTTTCCAATAGATTAGAGATATGGTACGAGGCGCTCGCCATGTTTGCAGTCTGTTGGAGTAGCCTGCTAGCAACCACCAGTCGGTATCACGGAGCGGAAATTCTTATCCACTTTATTTAGCTATTTACTTCTCTTAAACGATTGAAATCGATTCAGTTTCCACTGTCACTTTCCTTTCGATGGAGCGAAGTGATGATCAGCGGCGGAATAACAGAGAATTTAGTCTCATCCTGCGGAGTTTTTGGATGTGTTTGAATGGAGATCTCACTTTGCTCTGCAGAGAGGAGGAGCTGCAGAACCAGATGAGTTCGTTACAGGGGGGGGGGGGTCAAAGTTCAGAGTTTATTATAGTGGGGAAGGACCAGACTAGTGAGTTTGTCACTAGTTACCACAGCTATAAAGTCAAACTTGGCTATATCGTAAAAAACACCATTTTAATATGAAAACAAAAATGTACTTTTTTTGGTCTTCATTTTAAGGTTAGGCATAAGATTAGCAGTCCGGGTTAGCCATAATGATGACTTTGTGGGTGTGCTAACTAG
>NC_088238.1:5896570-5990025 GCF_036934945.1 Oncorhynchus masou masou | reverse complement strand
TGGTGGGGATCCTGCCCACTGACTGCAGGGTACTGAGTTCAAGCCCTGGGTGGTGGGGATCCTGCCCACTGACTGCAGGGTACTGAGTTCAAGCCCTGGGTGGTGGGGATCCTGCCCACTGACTGCAGTCGGGATCCAGGGCTTGAACTCAGTACCCTGCAGTCAGTGGGCAGGATCCCCACCACCCAGGGCTTGAACTCAGTACCATGCAGTCAGGAGGTCCTGAGCGATCTGGAGAAGGTTTTCATCAAGGACGATGCTGTGTTCATCTTTCCCTTGATTCTAACTAGTCTCCCAGTCCCTGCCGCTGAAAACATCCCCACAGTATGATGCTGCCACCACCATGTTCAATCTTGGTTTCATCAGACCAGAGAATCTTGTTTCTCGTGATCTGAGAGTCTTTAGGTGCCGTTTGGCAAACTCCACGCGGGCTGTTGTGCCTTTTACTGAGGAGTGGCTTCCCTCTGCCCACTCCACCATAAAAGCCTGATTAGTGGAGTGCTGCAGATATGGTTCTCCTTCTGGAAGGTTCTCCCATCGCCACAGAGGACCTCTGGAGCACTGACAGAGTGACCATTGGGTTCATGGTCACCTCCCTGACCAAGGACCTTCTCCCCCGATTACTTAGTTTGTCCGGATGGCCAGCTCTTGTAAGAGTCTTTCTGGTTCTGAAATTTCTTCCATTTAAGAATGATGGAGGCCACTGTGTTCTTGGGGACCTTCAATGCTGCAGACATTTTTTTCGGAGACTTCCCCAGATCTGTGCCTCGACAAAATCCGGTCTCAGAGCTTTACGGACACTTCCTTCGACCTCACGGCTTGGTTTTTGCTCTGCCATGCACTGTCAACTGTGGGAGCTTATGTAGACAGGTGTGTACCTTTCCAAAATCATGTCCAATCAATTGACTTATCAAAGGTGGACTCCAATCAAGTTGTAGAAACATCTCAAGGATGGTCAATGGAAACAGGATGCACCTGAGCTCAGTTTCCAGTCTCATAGTAAAGAGTCTAAAAACTTTTATTAAATTAAGTTTATGAATGTGAAAAAATGTCTAACGTGTTTTTACTTTGTCATTATGGAGTATTGTGTGTATTGATTAGGGAAAAAACGGGGTTAAAAAAATTATTTTAGAATAAGGCTGTAAGGTAACAAAATATAGAAAGGTCAAGGGGTCTGAATACTTTCCAAATGCACCGTATCTGCCTCAATGTTGCTGGACCCCAGGAAGAGGAGCTGCTGCCTTGGCAAGAATGGATGTGGATCCTAAATAAATATAAATACCAGTCAATTGCCAGGGTTAGAGCTTCCATGTCTGTTCTATTCATTCTTATTTCTATGGTCAGGCCATAGGGTATTACATGTAAACAAGATAAGCTAAATAAATACACGAATTATTAAATAAGTAATTGGTTAATAAATGAGTAGGAATTCCCGAAATATTTAAAAATAACATGCCAAAAGAATACAGGCCAAAGCACATCAGCAGTTGTATTTACCCCACCAACACTGCAGAAGGACGATCCACTATTAGACTATATTTCTCGATATCAAAATGTGTAAAACCAACACTTGAACACTTAGCCCAACCTCCAGTATGTCACGATTATATTTATGTTCATTTCAAAGTAGGCCAATCCGAAAGTGCGCGTAAAAGTGGCGTCAGGTCTCCATGTCGGATTCCCCCAGTCCGCGCCTTCGTGTCAGCTGAACTGCGCTCCTGTCTTCACCCCACTGTCAGCTACAAGACAAACATGACATATAAAACGTGTGGTGGCCACAGAATAGATATATCTAGTCGAGGGAGATGAACACAGGAAAGAGTAAGACGCGTATATGCAGAAGAAGGTGGCCTGTTGGATTATTTTATATAAAACGGCAGAACAGTCTTTATGGTCGCAGGTTCCTCATATAGAAGTAGCCTGTCCTGCAGTATTGGGACAAATATACCTCGTCCAAAGTCTTGGATAGTTTATTGACCCACTAAAGTGTTCCGTTATCGAACTTTATTATGTGGGAGTGAATCTACTTTTACGCATCATTGATTTGATGCGTTTTCGTAATTGTTAGTCTCGTCCATTAATTATGTCAGTACACTTAAGCTGATTTATTAGAAATTGCTTCATTAATTCAGCCATTCATTGATGGTTTGGTTGTCTGATTGATTAATACACTTGGTTGACATATTAAACTACAGGGGCAGCCATGACAGGAAGGTTGATGCTTGGCATTGTTGCGTCACAATACAAAATGCCTCTGATGACGTAATGATCAAACACCAAGCTGCCACTGGTGAAATGACGGATCATAAGCTGATTGAACTACAAGGTGAACGGTAAGTACACCTGTCTGTCTGTTTATCAGATAAATGAGGGGATAGACAACAGATTTATTGAGCACCAGATATTGTTAGCCTATTAGAAATTAATTGAACAAAGTTGTTACATTTTAATGAATATATCTTGTCCCCAAATAATTATTTCAACTCAGAACTGAATTTGATGAAATTAGATAAGAGACAGCAATAACATGAAAAACATTTCCCCAAATACTAAACAAAGATGTTTCTGTGACTCTCTTTTTATAGAGTTTAATGGTGATGAAAGCCACTTCAAGACTAGAAGGAGCATTCTGATTAGAATACTGCAGACCAGTGAATGATGAATAGGAGGCCCAACCGAAATGGGTCTGGAGGACCAAGGTCCATCGGTGTTCCGCTGCTCTGTCCTTCTAACAGAGTGCTGCTGGAGAGAGAAGAGGTCAGCCAGGCCCCAGTGATGGCCTCCTCTTTCAGGCCCTCAGCGTTCCCCTCCCTGCATGTTGTACCTCGTGCTCCCCCTCCTGACGAAATCAGGCCCAAGAGGCCCACAGCTGCCCGCAGAGAGAGGAGAGACCTCCAGTCCCTGGTTCCTGTCCAGGATGGATGTCGTGAGTCTCCCGGTTGGTTTAACAGCAGCAGCTCCCAGCTACCTGCCAAAACCAACAGACGCAGGCGCAACAAGGAGCTTTCCTTCATCGAGGTTCTGAAGAACTTCAAGCTTCTACCTGATTCCCGGCCCAGCAGCCCAGAGAGCCAGTACCAGCCTGAGACAATGATACCTAGAATCCCTGTCGGCATCACTAGACCTGATGTGAGGCCTAGCAACCCTCGGCAACCGACAAGAAGGTCTGTTAGACCAGTGGGCTTGGTCCAGCCTGATGTACAGCCATCCAGACCTGAGGGGAGGCCTAGCAACCCTCGGCGAACCACTAGACGGCCTGTTAGACCAGTGGGCCTGGTCCAGCCTGATGTACAGCCTTCCAGACCTGAGGGGAGGCCTAGCAACCCTGTGGGCCCCACTAGACGGCCTGTTAGCCCCGTTGGCCTGGTCCAGCATGAGATACAGCCTTCCAGACCTGAGGGGAGGCCTAGCAACCCTCGGCGAACCACTAGACGGCCTGTTAGACCAGTGGGCCTGGTCCAGCCTGATGTACAGCCTTCCAGACCTGAGGGGAGGCCTAGCAACTCTGTGGGCCCCACTAGACGGCCTGTTAGCCCCGTTGGCCTGGTCCAAACTGATGTACAGCCTTCCAGACCTGAGGGGAGGCCAAGCAACACTCGACGCACCACTAGGAGAAAAGTGAAGCCCAGTAATCCTGTGTGTCCCGTTATTCTTCAGTCCCGGCCTACCTGTGCTGTGAGAATCACTACCAGCACTGTGGATGTAGTCCAGCCTGAGTCCCGTCCTACCTGTCCTGCAGGGAGTCTGGTCCAGCCTGAGTCCTGTCCACCCTGCACTCTGACCCTGGAGGAGCTGGCCCTTTCAGAGTCATGCAGCTTCAGCAACAATGTGTTTGTTCTCTCCATGCCGAAAGCTGCCCAGCCAGAGGAGGCTGCCAGAGGGAGCAGCAGCCCACCCAGGGACATCATCAGGCCTGAGGCCTTCGTCCAGACAGGACCCCTGCTGGCCAGGAGAGCCCAGAGGGATGCTCCTCCTCCAAAGAAGGTCCCCAAACCCCCGGTGGCCCCCCGGCCCAAACTGCTGCCCTCCCTGGGCCAGGGAAACGTGTCCCTTGTCAGTGCCAACGCCTGGGATGAAAGGACCAAGAAGAAGAGAAAGAAAGGTCAGCACTTCTCTTTGTGCAATGACACATTTTGTCTATTGAATATATTGTATAATGTATGTTGTTTGCTGATGTACAACCAGGAAGATGAGTCATGTTTTTAATCATTCATAAATGAATTACTAATAAATGAATGTAACCTCATGTAATGTCATTTAAAGGAGTCAGAGTTCAGAGGTCTAGCCTGGGCCTGAGGCATATCCCCCGTGACCTAGAGCTGGCCATGATGAGACCCCGTCTGGTCAAGTCAGCCGTTCCCTCCCAGCAGCCCTACCAGCCGTGGGACGACGAGGACGAGGTGGACATCTACGCCCTGAGGCGAACAGCCTACATGTGTCCCATGTACGACCAGGAGGAGAGCAGCGTCAGGGGCAACAAGAGGGTGGCAGTGGAGGCCCTGGACAACATTCCTTTCAGAAGGAAGATCACCTTGTGTCATTTCATGGGGGGCCGCAGGGTCATGCTGCCAAAAGACTACTAACCCCACCCCCCTCAATATCCACAACAACCCCCCTTTGTCCCAGACAGCGAAGAACAGGACACACACACAGAGAGACAGAGTGGACACCAACAGGGCCATCAGAGGAACAGTGACCCTCTCAATAGAGGTTAGGAATGTCAGCTACTAAAAGGCTTCTATAGACCATCTCTGTAGCAAGAGAACCTCCAGTGATCAGACTGGACTGTCCTCTGTCTCCCCTCATCTCTGCTACACCAGACTGGACTGTCCTATGTCTCCCCTAATCTCTGATACACCAGACTGGACTGTCCTCTGTCTCCCCTCATCTCTGCTACTCCAGACTGGGCTATCCTCTGTCTCCCCTCATCTCTGCTACTCCAGACTGGGCTGTCCTCTGTCTCGCCTCCCCTCACCACTACTCCCCCAAGAGGACCCCTTCACCCTGCCTCCCATCCCCACTACTCCCCCAAGAGGAACGCTGCTCCCTGCCTCCCCTCACCTCTTCTCCCCCTAGAGGACTACAGTCTATTATCTCTAGATCAGTGTTGGGGTCAGTTCAATGTCAATACAGTCAATTCAGGAAGTAAACTGACATTTTCTCAGAGTGGCATTGAGGAAAATTGGAATTGGACTTTCAGTTTACTTCCTGAAATGTGAAGGAATTGAGCCCAACCCTAATCTAAATAAACTACTAGATCTCTATGATGACAGTGTCTCAGACAGAAAGACAATAATCCTGTTACTGTCCAGGACCTTGTCTTTACATTTCCCTGAAGCATCACAGAAATAAAAACTAAGTGCTGAAAAAAATACAATCTTTGGAGTTTCCTTCTAACAGAATGGCTGTTCCACCTAGTAGTCCATCACATTGTAACGTTGTTCCTTCTAACAGAATGGCTGTTCCACCTAGTAGTCCATCACATTGTAACGTTGTTCCTTCAACCATTGTTCTCTTATAAAACACTGAAGAAGAAGAAACCAAAAGCCCTTTCATGGTTTTAGAACAGTTGTCTAAAGAAGCACAACTTTGGTGTTTGAAAGTCATCAAGCATGAAGTCAACATCTCTCTGTGATTGTAAAGTCATCAAACATGGAGTCAGTCAACAGCTCTCTGTGATTGTAAAGTCTTCAAGCATGGAGTCAGTCAACAGCTCTGTGATTGTAAAGTCATCAAGCATGGAGTCAGTCAACAGCTTATTCCTCTCAGTCCAACAGCCAAAATGATCAATACCATTACTTAAATCATATAGTCATATTGATTGATAAAGATGACACAAACAGCAGCAGGCATGCTAAGTTCAGGCATTCTGGAACATTCCAGGGAGATACCGATTCAGAGGTGGGTGGCGGGGGTTAGGCTAGGTAGCTGTCTGTCTGTCATCGGAAAAGCAGAGTGGAGGCCGTGAGACAGGTGAAGGAGGCAGTGAGACAGGTGAGGAAGAGAGAGACAGACAGGTAGATCTGCGATGCATCTCCACACTCCTTGGTGTTTTCCTGAAATCAATCGTTAACACACAGTTACAGCCAGTGGTATAATGAAAACGTGTTATTACACAAGGAGAAGTGCTAACCTTTCTTCTTCTTGGTCCTCACATCACATCAAATAACTCTGAGAACTATGATTTTTTTTTGTTTATCCTTCATTTAACTAGACAAGTCAGGAACAGTGGGTTAACATGTTCAATTCATTTGGTTGATTTAAAAATACAGTATATAAAATACCCGTCCAGCATCACTACTCTGGACGGCTCTGACTTACAATATGTGGATAACTACAAATACCTAGGTGTCTGGCTAGACTGTAAACTCTCCTTCCAGACTCACATTAAGCATCTCCAACACAAAATTAAATCTAGAATCGGCTTCCTATTTCGCAACAAAGCATCTTTCACTCATGCTGCCAAACATACCCTCGTAAAACTGACCATCCAAACGATCCTCGACTTTGGCGATGTCATTTATAAAATAGCCTCCAACCCTCTTCTCAACAAATTGGATGCTGTCTATCACAGTGCCATCCGTTTTGTCACCAAAGCCCCATATACGACCCACCACCTTGACCTGTATGCTCTCGTTGGCTGGTCCTCGCTTCACTCTCGCCGCCAAACCCACTGGCTCCAGGTCATCTACAAGTCTCTACTAGGTCAAGCCCCACCTTATCTCAGCTCACTGGTCACCATAGCAGCACCCACCCGTAGCATGCGCTCCAGCAGGTATATCTCACTGGTCACCCCCAAAGCCAATTCATCCTTTGGCCGCCTTTCCTTCCAGTTCTCTGCTGCCAATGACTGGAACAAACTGCAAAAATCACTGAAGCTGGAGACTCATATCTCCCTCACTAGCTTTAAGCACCAGCTGTCAGAGCAGCTCACAGATCACTGCACCTGTACATAGCCAATCTGTAAACAGCCCATCCAACGACCTCCTCCCCATACTGTATTTATCTTGCTCCATTGCACCCCAGTATCTCTACTTGCACATTCATCTTCTGCACATCTACCAGTCCAGTGTTTAATTTCTACATTGTATTTACTTCGCCACCATGGCCTATTTACTCCCTTATCTTACCTCATTTGCTCTCACTGTATGAAGACTTTTTGTTGTCCTTTTCTACTGTAATATTGACTGTGTGTTTATTCCATGTGTAACTGTGTTGTTTATGTGTCAAACTGCTTTGCTTTATCTTGGCCAGGTAGCAGTTGAAAAATGAGAACTTGTTCTCAATTAGCCTACCTGGTTAAATAAAGGTGAAATAAATAAATATATATATACATATATCTAATACCGATTATTCACACTAATGTTGTGTTTCTGTAATAAAATATCCTGTGTATCCTGTATTCTGTTTACATTTCTGGATTCTGTCTGAGTTTTCCTCATTGGGGAAATCATGGGGCCCTACAATCCCTTATGTGAGTTACAATGAAAACACACAGACATTTGAATATATTGGCATACCTTGTCAATGTATTCTGGAAAACATTGTCTGTCCAGTACTCAGGAACGTCTGAACACCTACACCTAAAGAAGAGAAGTTGTATTAAAATCTATGACAATGTCAGGAAAATAACACTCCAATGACTTCAGCTTTAGATAGATAACGTAAACTCACGTAAACTCGTACATCGCCTCGGTCCGTACAATTGTCCTTATTTTAGCGCCCCAAAAACGTAATACTTCCAGATCAACTGTAATGTCAAAACCATTGTAAAGCACAATTTCTCCTCTTTCCAACAGAATAAACGACATGACCTAAACGCTGCCCGTTTCTGCATAATTCAAGCAGGCAATGAGCCCCGTCGGGTCTTTTAAAAATGGCGGGTGGGGAAGTGAAACTAATGCGTGATAGTGAGAAGGAGAGATGTTGTGTGGGAAAATGGCTTTTTATCCACTCGATCTGTCCAACTTATCACCTTATCGCCTCTAAAATGTAAATAAAAGACTATTAAAGAGTTTAACGTGTCATTACAAACCTATTTGAAGGTTTGTGTCGAATTTGAATCTGATTTTTAGGGCGGTGCTAAAGTGATCTTAGAAGTAAACAGCGGCTTTGAGAATGATGATCGCATGCAATGATGACGGTAAAAATGACTAGGTATCCCCCAGTCACTGTCCATTTCTTGTTTTCAAAGGATGATAGAAGTGATACACCTGGTGGAGAGAGATTGTAAGACAGAAATAGTTGATGTATGCCTGCTGTACGTTAGGAGATGACAGATCAAGATGTAACAGAGGGTCCGTTTTTTCAACTTTTCTCCAATACTATAGATCCATTACCATGTCGATCAACGCTTGAATAGAAACCAAGTTCACACCCCCGATTTTGACGTCAACACAGTCCCATTAGTTTTCTTTCTAGCCTTGTTTGAATGTCGCGGTTGCGCAAGTTTGTACGGAATGGGGTGAGTTTACGTTAGCTTGCCGAGCAGGCAAACATTACCTTGCAGGGGCACATGTGTTCAGTTCTACTGTAATGTTTGCTGACGATGCATTTTTTGGTAAGCTAGGTAGCTAATGTTACATAGCTATTTCGGTTCATATAAAACCTACACAAAAATGACAAAAGTTATAAACAGCACTGAGGCAAGTAAATGCACTGCTAACTTACTAGCTAGTACCATGACCTTTACTAGTTAACTATAGACATCATGGAAGTTAACTAGCTAGTTTATCAACATGCAAATATATAACTTACTCTGACAATATAACTAGCTAAAGGCTTTTCGTACCTGAAGAATATTATTTAACGAATATTTTTTGACATTTCGTTGAAAATGTGTGTAGATCCAAACTACATTCCAAGTGACAGTTTGGTCGTTACCTGCTACATGGCCTTTTTAGAGGAGAAAGATCAAGACTGTTGAAATGTTCCAAGCACAACTGACGTTCATAACTAGATCTGGCATGTCAGTCCAACACAATAATGATCATTTCAACATCATATTTTTTAGTTGTTGGTTGTTACTTAGAAATATTCGTTCAAATTTAACGGCATTTCACCATCGATGTTCGACATGCCACTCAACCTGCTATCTGCCAATCACGGGAATGCCTGGAACGTTCTGATGCCGGGCTTCCTGGTGGTTGGTGGAGAGGCGTGGAGGGGGTTGGGCAGGGAGCATTGGAAGTTAAAGACCAGGTTTAGACGTTGTTCTCTCTCTTGTCTGCCTGTCTTTCACAAGAGAAGGTCGCGGTTGGTTTATAAAGTATCCTTCATGTATTTGTCGTGGACTGCGGCCAAACAGTAGCCAGTGGGGAGTTGGGTTAATAAACCGTACATTCGAAAACTCAACCCTCTGTCTGGACAATTGTTCCTTTATGATCTTGTCAGGTCATTACAATATTAACGCATTAGACCTCTCACTAAAGGCATCAGTCATACAAAAGTTATACTTAAATCCAAACTGGTTCTCTAGTAAATTGGTAGGAATGTCTCATCCTATGTTCAAGACGGGCCTTTTCCCCTTTATTCAGATTACACCTGCTAACTTTAGGTTGTTTGAAAAGGAAATAATCTCCAAAATATCGTTCTTTTTAAAACAAGCTTTAGAAAGTTGGTTGTAATTTCAGTTTAATCCACCTGAAAAGACAGAACAAATAATACTATACTAATTGATTAAAAAAACACGTTTTCGAATAAATATTTTAAAAAGGTAAAATTTCAGTGAATGATATCATAAATAGGACTGGTGGAGTTGTGTCACACATGCAGCTAACACAGACATATGGAAATGTCTGCTCTACCCAAAATTACCACCAACTAATTGCAGCATGACCACAAAAATGGAAGAGGCAAGTAGAAGGGTAATAAGGAAGGAACTTGTATGTCGGACCTGTATTAAAGAACATAAATGGTTAAAGAAAAGTGTGATAAATAAAAACATATACCAATTTGATTGAAGGACCAACAAACTTATAGCTGTACCATATAAATGGCAAAATAGTTGGGAAGAGATTTTCGATGAACCCATTCCATGGCACATGGTTTATGAATTGATACGCAAAACAACCGCGGATTCAAAACTAAGAATTTTTCTATTTAAATTGCTATACAAAATTCTTGCAACCAATCGAATGTTACACATATATATACAGTCTTCCCAGCTCTGCAGATTTTGCCGTGAGGAGGCAGAGTCATTAGATCATGTATTTGGGTATTGTCCATATGAAGCTCGTTTTTGGTCACAGGTCCAGGAATGGCTGAAGAATTGCACCTAACGCTGCAGATAGTAATACTGGGTGATTTGAAAAGCCATAGTCAATCAAAAATATAATATTTATTTTACCAAAAATGTTTATTTTTAATTTATAATCTGTAGAAGCTATGAGAATAGAAAGGTTCAGTACTTTTGTGAAGCATCACATCACAGCACAGTTGAAAAATATATGGCAAATAGAAATCCCAAATGGATGGTGTTGAGAGATCGATGGGATGAGTTGAATGGAGCTGAAGGGTGGGACTAATAACAAGATAACCAATGTAAAACATACGGGTCTGTAAAATGTATAAAGGTTTAGAAATGTTGTGAAATAGCAGTTACAAATAGAAATCAAACTGGATGGACATCAGGAATAGAGGAAGAACTAAAAACAAACTGAATATAACTATTGTAAAATAGATTGTGTCTCTGTACTTTGCTCTGTTCATCTTTCCCTTGATTCTAACTAGTCTCCCAGGCCCTGCCGCTGAAAACATCCCCACAGTATGATGCTGCCACCACCATGTTCAATCTTGGTTTCATTAGACCAGAGAATCTTGTTTCTCATTATCTGAGAGTCTTTGGGTGCCTTTTGGCAAACTCCAAGCCGGCTGTCGTGCCTTTTACTGAGGAGTGGCTTCCGTCTGCCCACTCCACCATAAAAGCCTGATTAGTGGAGTGCTGCAGATATGGTTATTTTTCTGGAAGGTTTTCCCATCTGCAGAGAGGAACTCTGGAGCGCAGTCAGTGTAACCATCTGATCTTGGTGACTGACCAAGGCCTTTCTCCCCCGATTGCTCAGTTTGTCCTGGCAGACAGCACTAGGAAGAGTCTTGGTGGTTCTAAAATAACTCCATTTAAGAATGATGGAGGCCAATGTGTTCTTTGGCACCTTCAATGCTGCTAAAACGTTTTTCATCCATTTTAGAATGAGGCTGTAACGTAACAAAATGTTGAAAAAGTCAAGGGGTCTAAATACTTTCCAAATGCACCGTATCTGCCTCTATGTTGCTGGACCCCAGGAAGAGTAGCTGCTGCCTTGGCAAGAATGGATGTGGATCCTAAATAAATATAAATACCAGTCAATTGCCAGGGTTAGAGCTTCCATGTCTGTTCTATTCATTCTTATATCTATGGTCAGGCCATAGGGTATTACATGTAAACAAGATAAGCTAAATAAATACACAAATTATTGAATAAGTAATTGGTTAATAAATGAGAAGGAATTCCCGAAATATTTAAAAATAACATGCCAAAAGAATACAGGCCAAAGCACATCAGCAGTTTTATTTACCCCACCAACACTGCAGAAGGACGATCCACTATTAGACTATATTTCTCTATATCAAAATGTGTCAATCCAACACTTGAACACTTGGCCCAACCTCCAGTATGTTACGATAATATTTATATTCATTTCAAAGTAGGCCAATCCGAAAGTGCGCGTAAAAGTGGCGTCAGGTCTCCATGTCGGATTCCCCCAGTCCGCGCCTTCGTGTCAGCTGAACTGCGCTCCTGTCTTCACCTCACTGTCAACTACAAGACAAACATGACATGTAAAACGTGTGGTGGCCACAGAATAGATATATCTAGTCGAGGGAGATGAACACAGGAAAGAGTAAGACGCGTATGCAGAAGAAGATGGCCAGGTGGATTATTTAATATAAAAGTGCAGAACAGTCTTTATGGTCGCAGGTTCCTCATATAGAAGTAACCTTCTCTACAGTATTGGGACAAATATACCTCGTTCAAAGTCTTGGCTAGTTTATTGACTCACTAAAGTGGTTCGTTGTCGAACTTTACTATGTGGGAGCGAATCTACTTTTACGCATCATTGATTTGATGCGTTTTCGTAATTGTTAGTCTTATCCATAAATTATGTCAGTACACTTAAGCTGATTTATTAGAAATTGCTTCATTAATTCCGTCATTCATTGATGGTTTGATTGTCTGATTGATTAATACACTTCGTTGACATATTAAACTACAGGGGCAGCCATGACAGGAAGGTTGATGCTTGGCATTGTTGCGTCACAATACAAAATGCCCCTGATGACGTAATGATCAAACACCAAGCTGCCACTGGTGAAATGACGGATCATTAGCTGATTGAACTACAAGGTGAACGGTAAGTACACCTGTCTGTCTGTTTATCAGATAAATGAGGGGATAGACAGTTTAATTGACCACCAGATATATCTAGGCTATTAGAAATGAATTGAACAAACTTGTTACATTTTAATGAATAAATCTTGTCCCAAATAATTATTTCAACTCAGAACTGAATTTGATGAAATTAGATAAGAGACAGTAATAACATGAAAAACATTTCCCCAAATACTAAACAAAGCTGTTTCTGTGACTCTCTTTTTATAGAGTTTAATTGTTCTGAAAGCCACTTCCTATTCCAAGTATTCAAGACTAGAAGGAGCATTCTGATTAGAATACTGCAGACCAGTGAATGATGAATAGGAGGCCCAACCTGAATGGGTCTGGAGGACCAAGGTCCATCGGTGTTCCGCTGCTCTGTCCTTCTAACAGAGTGCTGCTGGAGAGAGAAGAGGTCAGCCAGGCCCCAGTGATGGCCTCCTCTTTCAGGCCCTCAGCGTTCCCCTCCCTGCATGTTGTACCTCGTGCTCCCCCTCCTGACGAAATCAGGCCCAAGAGGCCCACAGCTGCCCGCAGAGAGAGGAGAGACCTCCAGTCCCTGGTTCCTGTCCAGGATGGATGTCGTGAGTCTCCCGGTTGGTTTAACAGCAGCAGCTCCCAGCTACCTGCCAAAACCAACAGACGCAGGCGCAACAAGGAGCTTTCCTTCATCGAGGTTCTGAAGAACTACAAGCTTCTACCTGATTCCCGGCTCAGCAGCCCAGAGAGCCTGTACCAGCCTGAGACAATGATACCTAGAATCCCTGTCGGCATCACTAGACCTGATGTGAGGCCAAGCAACCCTCGGCAACCGACTCGACGGCCTGTTAGACCAGTGGGCTTGGTCCAGCCTGATGTACAGCCATCCAGACCTGAGGGGAGGCCTAGCAACCCTCGGCGAACCACTAGACGGCCTGTTAGACCAGTGGACCTGGTCCAGCCTGATGTACAGCCTTCCAGACCTGAGGGGAGGCCTAGCAAGCCTGTTAGCCCCATTGGCCTGGTCCAGCATGAGATACAGCCATCCAGACCTGAGGGGAGGCCTAGCAACCCTCGGCGAACCACTAGACGGCCTGTTAGACCAGTGGGCCTGGTCCAGCCTGATGTACAGCCTTCCAGACCTGAGGGGAGGCCTAGCAACCCTGTGGGCCCCACTAGACGGCCTGTTAGCCCAGTTGGCCTGGTCCAGCATGAGATACAGCCTTCCAGACCTGAGGGGAGGCCTAGCAACACTCGACGCACCACTAGGAGAAAAGTGAAGCCCAGTAATCCTGTGTGTCCCGTTATTCTTGAGTCCCGGCCTACCTGTCCTGTGAGAATCACTACCAGCACTGTGAATGTAGTCCAGCCTGAGCCCCGTCCAAACTGTCCTGCAGGGAGTCTGGTCCAGCTTGAGTCCCGTCCTACCTGCCCTCTGACCCTGGAGGAGCTGGCCCTTTCAGAGTCATGCAGCTTCAGCAACAATGTGTTTGTTCTCTCCATGCCGAAAGCTGCCCAGCCAGAGGAGGCTGCCAGAGGGAGCAGCAGCCCACCCAGGGACATCATCAGGCCTGAGGCCTTCGTCCAGACAGGACCCCTGCTGGCCAGGAGAGCCCAGAGGGATGCTCCTCCTCCAAAGGTCCCCAAACCCCCAGTGGCCCCCCGGCCCAAACTGCTGCCCTCCCTGGGCCAGGGCAACGTGTCCCTTGTCAGTGCCAACGCCTGGGATGAAAGGACCAAGAAGAAGAGAAAGAAAGGTCAACACTTCTCTTTGTGCAATGACACATTTTGTCTATTGAATATATTGTATAATGTATGTTGTTTGCTGATGAACAACCAGGAAGATGATTGTCATGTTTTAATACATTCATAAATGAATTACTAATAAATGAATGTAACCTCATGTAATGTCATTTAAAGGAGTCAGAGTTCAGAGGTCTAGCCTGGGCCTGAGGCATATCCCCCGTGACCTAGAGCTGGCCATGATGAGACCCCGTCTGGTCAAGTCAGCCGTTCCCTCCCAGCAGCCCTACCAGCCGTGGGACGACGAGGACGAGGTGGACATCTACGCCCTGAGGCGAACAGCCTACATGTGTCCCATGTACGACCAGGAGGAGAGCAGCGTCAGGGGCAACAAGAGGGTGGCAGTGGAGGCCCTGGACAACATTCCTTTCAGAAGGAAGATCACCTTGTGTCATTTCATGGGGGTCGCAGGGTCATGCTGCCAAAAGACTACTAACCCCACCCCCTCAATATCCACAACAACCCCCTTTGTCCCAGACAGCAAAGAACAGGACACACACAGAGAGACAGAGTGGACACCAACAGGGCCATCAGAGGAACAGAGACCCTCTCAGTAGAGGTTAGGAATGTCAGCTACTAAAAGGCTTCTATAGACCATCTCTGTAGCAAGATAACCTACAGTGATCAGACTGGACTGTCCTCTGCCTCCCCTCATCTCTGATACACCAGACTGGGCTGTCCTCTGTCTCCCCTCCCCCAGACTGGGCTCACCACTACTCCCCCAAGAGGACCCCTTCACCCTGCCTTCCATCCCCACTACTCCCCCAAGAGGAACGCTGCTCCCTGCCTCCCCTCACCTCTTCTCCCCCTCGAGGACTACAGTCTATTATCTCTAGATCAGTGTTGGGGTCAGTTCAATGTCAATTCAGGAAGTAAACTGACATTTTCTCAGAGTGGCATTGAGGAAAATTGGAATGAGACTTTCAGTTTACTTCCTGAAATGTGAAGGAATTGAGCCCAACCCTAATCTAAATAAACTACTAGATCTCTATGATGACAGTGTCTCAGACAGAAAGACAATAATCCGGTTACTGTCCAGGACCTTGTCTTTACATTTCCCTGAAGCATCACAGAAATAAAAACTAAGTGTTGAAAAAAATACAATCTTTGGAGTTTTGAATGGCTTTGGAGTTTTGAATGGCTGTTCCACCTAGTAGTCCATCACATTGTAACGTTGTTCCTTCTAAATTTGCTTCCTGCAACACTAACTCAAAAGTTCTGGGACACTGTAAAGTCCATGGAGAATAAGAACACCTCCTCCCAGCTGCCCACTGCAATGACGATAGGAAACACTGTCACCACTGATAAATCCACCATAATTAACAATTTCAATAAGCATTTTTCTACGGCTGACCATGCTTTCCACCAGGCTACTCCTACCCCGGTCAACAGCACTGCACCTCCACAGCAACTCACCCAAGCCTTCCCCATTTCTCCTTCTCCCAAATCCCTTCAGTTGATGTTCTGAAAGAGCTGCAAAATCTGGACCCATACAAATCAGCCGGGCTAGACAATCTGGACCCTTTCTTTCTAAAATGATCTGCCGAAATTGTTGCCACCCCTATTACTAGCCTGTTCAACCTCTTTTGTGTCGTCTGAGATTCCCAAAGATTGGAAAGCAGCTGCGGTCATCCCCCTCTTCAAAGCGGGGGACACTCTTGACCCAAACTGCTACAGACCTATATCTATCCTACCATGCCTTTCTAAGGTCTTCGAAAGCCAAGTCAACAAATAGATTACCGACCATTTCGAATCTCACCATACCTTCTCTGCTATGCAATCTGGTTTCAGAGCTGGTCATGGGTGCACCTCAGCCACGCTCAAGGTCCTAAATGATATCTTAACCGCCATCGATAAGAAACATTACTGTGCAGCCGTATTCATTGATCTGGCCAAGGCTTTCGACTCTGTCAATCACCACATCCTCATCGGCAGACTCGACAGCCTTGGTTTCTCAAATGATTGCCTCGCCTGGTTCACCAACTACTTCTCTGAGTTCACTGTGTCAAATCGGAGGTTCTGCTGTCCGGACCTCTGGCAGTCTCTATGGGGGTGCCACAGGGTTCAATTCTTGGACCGACTCTCTTCTCTGTATACATCAATGAGGTCTCTCTTGCTGCTGGTGAGTCTCTGATCCACCTCTACGCAGACGACACCATTCTGTATACTTCTGGCCCTTCTTTGGACAATGTGTTAACAACCCTCCAGGCAAGCTTCAATGCCATACAACGCTCCTTCCGTGGCCTCCAATTGCTCTTAAATACAAGTAAAACTAAATGCATGCTCTTCAACCGATCGCTACCTGCACCTGCCCGCCTGTCCAACATCACTACTCTGGACGGCTCTGACTTAGAATACGTGGACAACTACAAATAATTAGTTGTCTGGTTAGACTGTAAACTCTCCTTCCAGACCCATATCAAACATCTCCAATCCAAAGTTAAATCTAGAATTGACTTCCTATTTAGCAACAAAGCATCCTTCACTCATGCTGCCAAACATACCCTTGTAAAACTGACCATCCTACCAATCCTCGACTTTGGCAATGTCATTTACAAAATAGCCTCCAATACCCTACTCAACAAATTGGATGCAGTCTATCACAGTGTAATCTGTTTTGTCACCAAAGCCCCATATACTAACCACCATTGCGACCTGTACGCTCTCGTTGGCTGGCCCTCGCTTCATACTCGTCGCCAAACCCACTGGCTCCATGTCATCTGCAAGACCCTGCTAGGTAAAGTCCCCCCTTATCTCAGCTCGCTGGTCACTATAGCATCTCCCACCTGTAGCACACGCTCCAGCAGGTATATCTCTCGTCACCCCCAAAACCAATTATTTCTTTGGCCGCCTCTCCTTTCAGTTCTCTGCTGCCAATGACTGGAACGAACTACAAAAATCTCTGAAACTGGAAACACTTATCTCCCTCACTAGCTTTAAGCACCAACTGTCAGAGCAGCTCACAGATTACTGCACCTGTACATAGCCCACGTATAATTTAGCCCAAACAACTACCTCTTTCCCTACTGTATTTAATTAATTAATTCATTCATTTTGCTCCTTTGAACCCCATTATTTTTATTTCTACTTTGCACATTCTTCCATTGCAAATCTACCATTCCAGTGTTTTACTTGCTATATTGTATTTACTTTGCCACCATGGCCTTTTTGTGCCTTTACCTCCCTTATCTCACCTCATTTGCTCAAATCGTATATAGACTTGTTTATACTGTATTATTGACTGTATGTTTGTTTTACTCCATGTATAACTCTGTGTCGTTGTATGTGTCGAACTGCTTTGCTTTATCTTGGCCTGGTAGCAGTTGAAAAATGAGAACTTGTTCTCAACTTGACTACCTGGTTAAATAAAAGTTAAATAAATAAATAAATAAAATAACAGAATGGCTGTTCAACCTAGTAGTCCATCACATTGTAACGTTGTTCCTTCAATCATTGTTCTCTTATAAAACACTGAAGAAGAAACCAAAAGCCCTTTCATGGTTTTAGAACGGTTGTCTAAAGACGCACAACTTTGGTGGTTGAAAGTCATCAAGCATGAAGTCAACATCTCTCTGTGATTGTAAAGTAATCAAACATGGAGTCAGTCAACAGCTCTCTGTGATTGTAAAGTCATCAAGCATGGAGTCAGTCAACAGCTCTCTGTGATTGTAAAGTCATCAAACATGGAGTCAGTCAACAGCTCTCTGTGATTGTAAAGTCATCAAGCATGGAGTCAGTCAACAGCTCTCTGTGATTGTAAAGTCATCAAGCATGGAGTCAGTCAACAGCTCTCTGTGATTGTAAAGTCATCAAGCATGGAGTCAGTCAACAGCTCTCTGTGATTGTAAAGTCATCAAACATGGAGTCAGTCAACATCTCTCTGTGATTGTAAAGTCATCAAACATGGAGTCAGTCAACATCTCTCTGTGATTGTAAAGTCATCAAACATGGAGTCAGTCAACAGCTCTCTGTGATTGTAAAGTCATCAAGCATGGAGTCAGTCAACATCTCTCTGTGATTGTAAAGTCATCAAACATGGAGTCAGTCAACAGCTCTCTGTGATTGTAAAGTCATCAAACATGGAGTCAGTCAACATCTCTCTGTGATTGTAAAGTCATCTAACATGGAGTCAGTCAACAGCTCTCTGTGATTGTAAAGTCATCAAGCATGGAGTCAGTCAACAGTTCTCTGTGATTGTAAAGTCATCATACATGGAGTCAGTCAACAGCTCTCTGTGATTGTAAAGTCATCAAGCATGGAGTCAGTCAACAGCTCTCTGTGATTGTAAAGTCATCAAACATGGAGTCAGTCAACAGCTCTCTGTGATTGTAAAGTCATCATACATGGAGTCAGTCAACAGCTTATTCCACTCAGTCCATCAGCCAAAATTATCAATATCATAACTTAAATCATAGTCATATTGATTGATAAAGATGACACAAACAGCAGCAGGCATGCTAAGTTCAGGCATTCTGGAACATTCCAGGGAGATACCGATTCAGAGGTGGGGGGCGGGGTTTAGGCTAGGTAGCTGTCTGTCTGTCATCGGAAAACCAGCGTGGAGGCCTTGAGACAGGTGAAGGAGGCAGTGAGACAGGTGAAGAAGAGAGAGACAGACAGGTAGATCTGCGATGCATCTCCACACTCCTTGGTGTTTTCCTGAAATCAATCGTTAACACACAGTTACAGCCAGTGGTATAATGAAAAGTGTTATTACACAAGGAGAAGTGCTAACCTTTCTTCTTCTTGGTCCAAACATCACATCAAATAACTGAAAACTATTTAAAAAAAGATGTTTATCCTTCATTTAACTAGGCAAGTCAGGAACAGTGGGTTAACATGTTCAATCCATTTGGTTGATTTAAAAATACAGTATATAAAATATCCGTCCAGCATCACTACTCCGGACGGCTCTGACTTAGAATATGTGGATAACTACAAATACCTAGGTGTCTGGTTAGACTGTAAACTCTCCTTCCAGACTCACATTAAGCATCTCCAACACAAAATTAAATCTAGAATTGGCTTCCTATTTCGCAACAAAGCATTCTTCACTCATGCTGCCAAACATACCCTCGTAAAACTGACCATCCAACCAATCCTCGACTTTGGCGATGTCATTTATAAAATAGCCTCCAACCCTCTACTCAACAAATTGGATGCGGTCTATCACAGTGCCATTTGTTTTGTCACCAAAGCCCCATATCCTACCCACCACCTCGACCTGTATGCTCTCGTTGGCTGGCCCTCGCTTCACTCTCGTCGCCAAACCCACTGGCTCCAGGTCATCTACAAGTCTCTGCTAGGTCAAGCCCCACCTTATCTCAGCTCACTGGTCACCATAGCAGCACCGACCCGTAGCATGCGCTCCAGCAGGTATATCTCACTGGTCACCCCCAAAGCAATTCATCCTTTGGCCGCCTTTCCTTCCAGTTCTCTGCTGCCAATGACTGGAACGAACTGCAAAAAAAAAAATAATAATAAAAAATAATAATAATAAAATGAAATTTTTTTTAAAAAATCGCTGAAGCTGGAGACTCATATCTCCCTCACTAGCTTTAAGCACCAGCTGTCAGAGCAGCTCACAGATAACTGCACCTGTACATAGTCAATCTGTAAACAGCCCATCCAACAACCTCCTCCCCATACTGTAATTATGTTGCTCCTTTGCACCCCAGTATCTCTACTTGCACATTCATCTTCTGCACATCTACCAGTCCAGTGTTTAATTTCTATATTGTATTTACTTCGCCACCATGGCCTATTTACTGCCTTATCTTACCTCATTTGCACTCACTGTATATAGACTTTTTGTTGTCCTTTTCTACTGTAATATTGACTGTGTGTTTATTCCATGTGTAACTCTGTTGTTGTATGTGTCGAACTGCTTTGCTTTATCTTGGCCAGGTAGCAGTTGAAAAATGAGAACTTGTTCTCAACTAGCCTACCTGGTTAAATAAAGGTGAAATAATATATAAATATATATATCTAATACCGATTATTCACACTAATGTTGTGTTTCTGTAATACAAATATCCTGTGTATCCTGTATTCTGTTTACATTTCTGGATTCTGTCTGAGTTTTCCTCATTGGGGAAATCATGGGGCCCTACAAGCCCTTATGTGAGTTACAATGAAAACACACAGACATTTGAATATATTGACATACCTTGTCAATGTATTCTGGAAAATATGGTCTGTCCAGTACTCAGGAACGTCTGAACACCTATACCTAAAGAAGAGAAGTTGTATTAAAATCTATGACAATGTCAGGAAAATAACACTCCAATGACTTCAGCTTTACATAGCTAACGTAAACTCACGTAAACTCGTACATCGCCTCGGTCCGTACAATTGTCCTTATTTTAGCGCCCCAAAAACGTAATACTTCCAGATCGACTGTAATGTCAAAACCATTGTAAAGCACAATTTCTCCTCTTTCCAACAGAATAAACGACATGACCTAAACGCTGCCCGTTTCTGCATAATTCAAGCAGGCAATGAGCCCCGTCGGGTCTTTTAAAAATGGCGGGTGGGGAAGTGAAACTAATGCGTGATAGTGAGAAGGAGAGATGTTGTGTGGGAAAATGGCTTTTTATCCACTCGATCTGTCCAACTTATCACCTTATCGCCTCTAAAATGTAAATAAAAGACTATTAAAGAGTTTAACGTGTCATTACAAACCTATTTGAAGGTCTGTGTCGAATTTGAATCGGATTTTTAGGGCGGTGCTAAAGTGATCTTAGAAGTAAACAGCGGCTTTGAGAATGATGATCGCATGCAATGATGACGGTAAAAATGACTAGGTATCCCCCAGTCACTGTCCATTTCTTGTTTTCAAAGGATGATAGAAGTGATACACCTGGTGGAGAGAGATTGTAAGACAGAAATAGTTGATTTATGCCTGCTGTATGTCACGAGATGACAGATCAAGATGTAACAGAGGGTCCGTTTTTCAACTTTTCTCCAATACTATAGAGCCATTACCATGTCGATCAACGCATGAATAGAAACCAAGTTCACACACCCGATTTTGACGTCACAGTCCCATTAGTTTTCTTTCTAGCCTCGTTTGAATGTCGCGGTTGCAAGTTTGTACGGAATGGGGTGAGTTTACGTTAGCTTGCCGAGCAGGCAAACATTACCTTGCAGGGGCACATGTGTTCAGTTGTACTGTAATGTTTGCTGACGATGCATTTTTTGGTAAGCTAGGTAGCTAATATGTTACATAGCTATTTCGGTTCATATAAAATCTACACAAAAAATGACAAAAGTTATAAACAGCACTGAGGCAAGTAAATGCACTGCTAACTTACTAGCTAGTACCATGACCTTTACTAGTTAACTATAGACATCATGGAAGTTAACTAGCTAGTTTATCAACATGCAAATATATAACTTACTCTGACAATATAACTAGCTAAAGGCTTTTCGTACCTGAAGAATATTATTTAACGAATATTTTTTGACATTTCGTTGAAAATGTGTGTAGATCCAAACTACATTCCAAGTGACAGTTTGGTCGTTACCTGCTACATGGCCTTTCCAGAGGAGAAAGATCAAGACGACGTCTGTTGAAATGTTCCAAGCACAACTGACGTTCATAACTAGATATGACATGTCAGTCCAGCACAATAATGATCATTTCAACATCATATTTTTAAGTTGTTGGTTGTTACTTAGAAATATTCGTTCAAATTTAACGGCATTTCACCATCGATGTTCGACATGCCACTCAACCTGCTATCTGCCAATCACGGGAATGCCTGGAACGTTCTGATGCCGGGCTTCCTGGTGGTTGGTGGAGAGGCGTGGAGGGGGTTGGGCAGGGAGCATTGGAAGTTAAGACCAGGTTTAGACGTTGTTCTCTCTCTTGTCTGCCTGTCTTTCACAAGAGAAGGTCACGGTTGGTTTATAAGGTATCCTTCATTTATTTGTCGTGGGCTGCGGCCAAACAGTAGCCTGTGGGGAGTTGGGTTAATAAACCATACATTCGTAAACTCAACCCTCTGTCTGGACAATTGTTCCTTTATGATCTTGTCAGGTCATTACAATATTAAAGCATTAGACCGCTCACTGAAGGCATCAGTCATACCAAAGTTATACTTAAATCCAAGCTGGTTCTCTAGTAAATTGGTAGGAATGTCTCATCCTATGTTCAAGAATGGCCTTTTTCCCTTTATTCAGATTACACCTGCTCACTTTAGCTGGTTTGAAAAGGAAATAATCTACAAAAATATCGTTCTTTTTTAAACAAGCCTTAGAAAATTGGTTGTAATTTCAGTTTAATCCACCTGAAAAGACAGAACAAATAATACAACACTAATTGATTAAAACCACATTTTTTCGAATAAATATTTGAAAAAGGTATAATTTTAGTGAATGATATCATAAATAGGACTGGTGGAGTTGTGTCACACATGCAGCTAACACAGACATATGGAAATGTCTGCTCGACCAAAATTACAACCACCTAATTGCAGCATTACCACAAAAATGGAAGAGGCAAGTAGAAGGGTAAAAAGTAAGGAACTTGTATGTCGGACCTGTATTAAAGAACATAAATGGTTAAAGAAAAGTGTGATAAATAAAAACATATACCAATGTAATTTAAGGACCAAAAACTGACAGCTGTGCCATATAAATTGCAAAATAGTTGGGAAGAGATTTTCGATGAACCCATTCCATGGCACATGGTTTATGAATTGATACGTAAAACAACCGCGGATTCAAAACTTCAAATTTTTCTATTTAAATTATTATACAAAATTCTTGCAGCCAATCGTATGTTATATATATGGCGGGATACAGTCTTCCCAGCTCTGCAGATTTTGCCGTGAGGAGGCAGAGTCATTCGATCATTTATTTGGGTATTGTCCATATGTAGCTCGTTTTTGGTCACAGGTCCAGGAATGGCTGAAGAATTGCACCTAACGCTGCAGATAGTAATACTGGGTGATTTGAAAAGCCATAGTCAATCAATCAATAATATAATAATTATTTTACCAAAAATGTTTATTTTTAATTTACAATCTGTAGAAGCTATGAGAATAGAAAGGTTCAGTACTTTTGTGAAGCATCACATCACAGTTGAAAAATATATGGCAAATGGAAATCCCAAATGGATGGTGTTGAGAGATCGATGGGATGAGTTGAATGGAGCTGAAGGGTGGGACGAATAACAAGATAACCAATGTAAAACATACGGGTCTGTAAAATGTATAAAGGTTCAGAAATGTTGTGAAATAGCACAGTTATAAATAGAAATCAAACTGGATATAGAGGAAGGACTAAAAACAAACAAAATATAACTATTGTAAAATAGATTGTGTCTCTGTACTTTGCTCTGTTCATCTTTCCCTTGATTCTAACTAGTCTCCCAGTCCCTGCCGCTGAAAAACATCCCAACAGTATGATGCTGCCACCACCATGTTCAATCTTGGTTTCATTACACCAGAGAATCTTGTTTCTCATGATCTGAGAGTCTTTAGGTGGCTTTTGGCAAACTCCATGCGGGCGTCCGTCTACCCACTTCACCATAAAAGCCTGATTAGTGGAGTGCTGCAGATATGGTTCTCTTTCTGGAAGGTTTTCCCATCTGCAGAGAGGAACTCTGGAGCGCAGTCAGTGTAACCATCTGATCTTGGTGACTGACCAAGGCCTTTCTCCCCCGATTGCTCAGTTTGTCCTGGCTGACAGCTCTAGGAAGAGTCTTGGTGGTTCTAAAATAACTCCATTTAAGAATGATGGAGGCCACTGTGTTCTTTGGCACCTTCAATGCTGCTAAAACGTTTTTCATCCATTTCAGAATGAGGCTGTAACGTAACAAAATGTTGAAAAATTCAAGGGGTCTGAATACTTTCCAAATGCACCGTATCTGCCTCAATGTTGCTGGACCCCAGGAAGAGGAGCTGCTGCCTTGGCAAGAATGGATGTGGATCCTAAATAAATATAAATACCAGTCAATTGCCAGGGTTAGAGCTTCCATGTCTGTTCTATTCATTCTTATTTCTATGGTCAGGCCATAGGGTATTACATGTAAACAAGATAAGCTAAATAAATACACGAATTATTGAATAAGTAATTGGTTAATAAATGAAAAGGAATTCCCGAAATATTTAAAAAATAACATGCAAAAAGAATACAGGCCAAAGCACATCAGCAGTTTTATTTACCCCACCAACACTGCAGAAGGACGATCCACTATTAGACTGTATTTCTCTATATCAAAATGTGTAAAACCAACACTTGAACACTTAGCCCAACCTTCAGTATGTCACGATTATATTTATGTTCATTTCAAAGTAGGACAATCCGAAAATGCGCGTAAAAGTGGCGTCAGGTCTCCATGTCGGATTCCCCCAGTCCGCGCCTTCGTGTCAGCTGAACTGCGCTCCTGTCTTCACCCCACTGTCAGCTACAAGACAAACATTACATATAAAACGTGTGGTGGCCACAGAATAGATATATCTAGTCGAGGGAGATGAACACAGGAAAGAGTAAGACGCGTATATGCAGAAGAAGATGGCCAGGTGGATTTTTATTTTATATAAAACGGCAGAACAGTCTTTATGGTCGCAGGTTCCTCATATAGAAGTAGCCTGTCCTGCAGTATTGGGACAAATATACCTCGTCCAAAGTCTTGGGTAGTTTATTGACTCACTAAAGTGGTTCGTTGTCGAACTTTACTTTGTGGGAGCGAATCTACTTTTACGCATCATTGATTTGATGCGTTTTCGTAATTGTTAGTCTTATCCATAAATTATGTCAGTACACTTAAGCTGATTTATCAGAAATTGCTTCATTAATTCAGTCATTCATTGATGGTTTGGTTGTCTGATTGATTAATACACTTGGTTGACATATTAAACTACAGGGGCAGCCATGACAGGAAGGTTGATGCTTGGCATTGTTGCGTCACTATACAAAATGCCTCTGATGACGTAATGATCAAACACCAAGCTGCCACTGGTGAAATGACGGATCATAAGCTGATTGAATTACAAGTTGAACGGTAAGTACACCTGTCTGTCTGTTTATCAGATAAATGAGTGGATAGACAGTTTAATTGAACACCAGATATATCTAGGCTATTAGAAATGAATTGAACAAACTTGTTACATTTTAATGAATAAATCTTGTCCCAAATAATTATTTCAACTCAGAACTGAATTTGATGAAATTAGATAAGAGACAGTAATAACATGAAAAACATTTCCCCAAATACTAAACAAAGATGTTTCTGTGACTCTCTTTTATAGAGTTTAATGGTGATGAAAGCCACTTCCTATTCCAAGTATTCAAGACTAGAAGGAGCATTCTGATTAGAATACTGCAGACCAGTGAATGATGAATAGGAGGCCCAACCTGAATGGGTCTGGAGGACCAAGGTCCATCGGTGTTCCGCTGCTCTGTCCTTCTAACAGAGTGCTGCTGGAGAGAGAAGAGGTCAGCCAGGCCCCAGTGATGGCCTCCTCTTTCAGGCCCTCAGCGTTCCCCTCCCTGCATATTGTACCTCGTGCTCCCCCTCCTGACGAAATCAGGCCCAAGAGGCCCACAGCTGCCCGCAGAGAGAGGAGAGACCTCCAGTCCCTGGTTCCTGTCCAGGATGGATGTCGTGAGTCTCCCGGTTGGTTTAACAGCAGCAGCTCCCAGCTACCTGCCAAAACCAACAGACGCAGGCGCAACAAGGAGCTTTCCTTCATCGAGGTTCTGAAGAACTTCAAGCTTCTACCTGATTCCCGGCCCAGCAGCCCAGAGAGCCTGTACCAGCCTGAGACAATGACCTAAATCCCTGATAGGCCTGATGAATCCCTGTCGGCATCACTGTTAGACCAGCCTGATGTGAGGCCTAGCAACCCTCGGCGAACCACTAGACGGCCTGTTAGACCAGTGGGCCTGGTCCAGCCTGATGTACAGCCTTCCAGACCTGAGGGGAGGCCTAGCAACTCTGTGGGCCCCACTAGACGGCCTGTTAGCCCCGTTGGCCTGGTCCAGCCTGATGTACAGCCTTCCAGACCTGAGGGGAGGCCTAGCAACACTCGACGCACCACTAGGAGAAAAGGAAGCCCAGTAATCCTGTGGCCTGTCCCCTGATTATTCCAGACCTTCAGTCCCGGCCTACCTGTGCTGTGAGAATCACCTTCCAGACCTGACTGTGGATGTAGTCCAGCCTGAGTCCCGTCCTACCTGTCCTGCAGTGAGTCTGGTCCAGCCTGAGCCCCGTCCTACCTGTCCTGCAGGGAGTCTGGTCCAGCCTGAGTCCTGTCCACCCTGCCCTCTGACCCTGGAGGAGCTGGCCCTTTCAGAGTCATGCAGCTTCAGCGACAATGTGTTTGTTCTCTCCATGCCGAAAGCTGCCCAGCCAGAGGAGGCTGCCAGAGGGAGCAGCAGCCCACCCAGGGACATCATCAGGCCTGAGGCCTTCGTCCAGACAGGACCCCTGCTGGCCAGGAGAGCCCAGAGGGATGCTCCTCCTCCAAAGAAGGTCCCCAAACCCCCGGTGGCCCCCCGGCCCAAACTGCTGCCCTCCCTGGGCCAGGGCAACGTGTCCCTTGTCAGTGCCAACGCCTGGGATGAAAGGACCAAGAAGAAGAGAAAGAAAGGTCAGCACTTCTCTTTGTGCAATGACACATTTTGTGTGTTGAATAAATTGTCAATATTGTATAATGTATGTTGTTTGCTGATGTACAACCAGGAAGATGAGTCATGTTTTTAATCATTCATAAATGAATTACTAATAAATGAATGTAACCTCATGTAATGTCATTTAAAGGAGTCAGAGTTCAGAGGTCTAGCCTGGGCCTGAGGCATATCCCCCGTGACCTAGAGCTGGCCATGATGAGACCCCGTCTGGTCAAGTCAGCTGTTCCCTCCCAGCAGCCCTACCAGCCGTGGGACGACGAGGACGAGGTGGACATCTACGCCCTGAGACGAACAGCCTACATGTGTCCCATGTACGACCAGGAGGAGAGCAGCGTCAGGGGCAACAAGAGGGTGGCAGTGGAGGCCCTGGACAACATTCCTTTCAGAAGGAAGATCACCTTGTGTCATTTCATGGGGGGTCGCAGGGTCATGCTGCCAAAAGACTACTAACTCCACCCCCTCAATATCCACAACATCCCCCCTTTGTCCCAGACAGCGAAGAACAGGACACACACAGAGAGACAGAGTGGACACCAACAGGGCCATCAGAGGGACAGAGACCCTCTGTTGAGGTTAGGAATATCAGCTACTAAAAGGCTTCTATAGACCATCTCTGTAGCAAGAGAACCTCCAGTGATCAGACTGGGCTGTCCTCTGTCTCCCCTCATCTCTGCTACACCAGACTGGGCTGTCCTCTGTCTCCCCTCATCTCTGATACACCAGACTGGGTTGTCCATTGTCTCCCCTCATCTCTGCTACACCAGACTGGGCTGTCCTCTGTCTCCCCTCCCGTCACCACTACTCCCCCAAGAGGACCCCTTGACCCTGCCTTCCATCCCAACTATTCCCCCAAGAGGAATGCTGCTCCCTGCCTCCCCTCACCTCTTCTCCCCCTCGAGGACTACAGTCTATTATCTCTAGATCAGTGTTGGGGTCAGTTCAATGTCAATACAGTCAATTCAGGAAGTAAACTGACATTTTCTCAGAGTGGCATTGAGGAAAATTGGAATTGGACTTTCAGTTTACTTCCTGAAATGTGAAGGAATTGAGCCCAACCCTAATCTAAATAAACTACTAGATCTCTATGATGACAGTGTCTCAGACAGAAAGACAATAATCCTGTTACTGTCCAGGACCTTGTCTTTACATTTCCCTGAAGCATCACAGAAATAAAAACTAAGTGCTGAAAAAAATACAATCTTTGGAGTTTTGAGAGGCTGTTCCACCTAGTAGTCCATCACATTGTAACGTTGTTCCTTCTAACAGAATGGCTGTTCCACCTAGTAGTCCATCACATTGTAACGTTGTTCCTTCTAACAGAATGGCTGTTCCACCTAGTAGTCCATCACATTGTAACGTTGTTCCTTCTAACAGAATGGCTGTTCCATCTAGTAGTCCATCACATTGTAACGTTGTTCCTTCTAAATTTGCTTTCTGCAACACTAACTCAAAAGTTCTGGGACACTGTAAAGTCCATGGAGAATAAGAACACCTCCTCCCAGCTGCCCACTTCAATGACGATAGGAAACACTGTCACCACTGATAAATCCACCATAATTAACAATTTCAATAAGCATTTTTCTACGGCTGACCATGCTTTCCACCTGGCTACTCCTACCCTGGTCAACAGCACTACACCTCCACAGCAACTCACCCAAGCCTTCCCCATTTCTCCTCCCAAATCCCTTCAGCTGATGTTCTGAAAGAGCTGCAAAATCTGGACTCCTACAAATCAGCCGGGCTAGACAATCTGGACCCTTTCTTTCTAAAATTATCTGCCGAAATTGTTGCCACCCCTATTACTAGCCTGTTCAACCTCTTTTGTGTCGTCTGAGATTCCCAAAGATTGGAAAGCAGCTGCGGTCATCCCCCTCTTCAAAGCGGGGGACACTCTTGACCCAAACTGCTACAGACCTATATCTATACTACCATGCCTTTCTAAGGTCTTTGAAAGCCAAGTCAACAAACAGATTACCGACCATTTCGAATCTCACCATACCTTCTCTGCTATGCAATCTGGTTTCAGAGCTGGTCATGGGTGCACCTCAGCCACGCTCAAGGTCCTAAATGATATCTTAACCGCCATCGATAAGAAACATTACTGTGCAGCCGTATTCATTGATCTGGCCAAGGCTTTCGACTCTGTCAATCACCACATCCTCATCGGCAGACTCGACAGTCTTGGTTTCTCAAATGATTGCCTCGCCTGGTTCACCAACTACTTCTCTGATAGAGTTCACTGTGTCAAATCGGAGGGTCTGCAGTCCGGACCTCTGGCAGTCTCTATGGGGGTGCCACAGGGTTCAATTCTTGGACCAACTCTCTTCTCTGTATACACCAATGAGGTTGCTCTTGCTGCTGGTGAGTCTCTGATCCACCTCTACGCAGACGACACCATTCTGTATACCTCTGGCCCTTCTTTGGTCACTGTGTTAACAACCCTCCAGGCAAGCTTCAATGCCATACAACTCTCCTTCCGTGGCCTCCAATTGCTCTTAAATGCAAGGAAAACTAAATGCATGCTCTTCAACCGATCGCCACCTGCACCTGCCCACCTGTCCAACATCACTACTCTGGACGGCTCTGACTTAGAATACGTGGACAAGTACAAATACTTAGTTGTCTGGTTAGACTGTAAACTCTCCTTCCAGACCCATATCAAACATCTCCAATCCAAAGTTAAATCTAGAATTGGCTTCCTATTTCGCAACAAAGCATCCTTCACTCATGCTGCCAAACATACCCTTGTAAAACTGACCATCCTACCAATCCTCGACTTCGGCGATGTCATTTACAAAATAGCCTCCAATACCCTACTCAACAAATTGGATGCAGTCTATCACAGTGCAATCCGTTTTGTCACCAAAGCTCCATATACTACCCACCATTGCGACCTGTACGCTCTCGTTGGCTGGCCCTCGCTTCATACTCGTCGCCAAACCCACTGGCTCCATGTCATCTACAAGACCCTGCTGGGTAAAGTCCCCCCTTATCTCAGCTCGCTGGTCACCATAGCATCTCCCACCTGTAGCACACGCTCCAGCAGGTATATCTCTCGTCACCCCCAAAACCAATTCTTTCTTTGGCCGCCTCTCCTTTCAGTTCTCTGCTGCCAATGACTGGAACAAACTACAAAAAGCACTGAAACTGGAAACACTTCTCATTTCACTAGCTTTAAGCACCAACTGTCAGAGCAGCTCACAGATTACTGCACCTGTACATATCCCACCTATAATTTAGCCCAAACAACTACCTCTTTCCCTACTGTATTTATTTATTTTGCTCCTTTGCACCCCATAATTTTTATTTCTACTTTGCACATTCTTCCATTGCAAATATACCATTCCAGTGTTTTGATTGCTATATTGTATTTACTTTGCCACCATGGCCTTTATTTGCCTTTACCTCCCTTATCTCACCTCATTTGCTCACATCGTATATAGACTTGTTTATACTGTATTATTGACTGCATGTTTGTTTTACTCCATGTGTAACTCTGTGTCGTTGTATGTGTCGAACTGCTTTGCTTTATCTTGGCCAGGTCGCAATTGTAAATGAGAACTTGTTCTCAACTTGCCTACCTGGTTAAATAAAGGTGAAATAAATAAATAAATAAATAAAATAACAGAATGGCTGTTCCACCTAGTAGTCCATCACATTGTAACGTTGTTCCTTCTAACAGAATGGCTGTTCCACCTAGTAGTCCATCACATTGTAACGTTGTTCATTCTAACCGAATGGCTGTTCCACCTAGTAGTCCATCACATTGTAACGTTGTTCCTTCTAACAGAATGGCTGTTCCACCTAGTAGTCCATCACATTGTCATGTTGTCCCTTCAACCATTGTTCTCTTATAAAACACTGAAGAAGAAGAAACCAAAAGCCCTTTCATGGTTTTAGAACGGTTGTCTAAAGAAGCACAACTTTGGTGTTTGAAAGTCATCAAGCATGAAGTCAACATCTCTCTGTGATTGTAAAGTCATCAAGCATGGAGTCAGTCAACAGCTCTCTGTGATTGTAAAGTCATCAAACATGGAGTCAGTCAACATCTCTCTGTGATTGTAAAGTCATCAAACATGGAGTCAGTCAACATCTCTCTGTGATTGTAAAGTCATCAAACATGGAGTCAGTCAACAGCTCTATGTGATTGTAAAGTCATCAAACATGGAGTCAGTCAACATCTCTCTGTGATTGTAAAGTCATCAAACATGGAGTCAGTCAACATCTCTCTGTGATTGTAAAGTCATCAAACATGGAGTCAGTCAACAGCTCTCTGTGATTGTAAAGTCATCAAACATGGAGTCAGTCAACATCTCTCTGTGATTGTAAAGTCATCAAACATGGAGTCAGTCAACAGCTCTCTGTGATTGTAAAGTCATCAAGCATGGAGTCAGTCAACATCTCTCTGTGATTGTAAAGTCATCAAACATGGAGTCAGTCAACAGCTCTCTGTGATTGTAAAGTCATCAAACATGGAGTCAGTCAACAGCTTATTGCTCTCAGTCCATCAGCCAAAATTATCAATATCATAACTTAAATCATATAGTCATATTGATTGATAAAGATAACGCAAACAGCAGCAGGCATGATAAGTTCAGGCATTCTGGAACATTCCAGGGAGATACCGATTCAGAGGTGGGGGGCGGGGTTTAGACTAGGTAGCTGTCTGCCTGTCATCGGAAAACCAGCGTGGAGGCTGTGAGACAGGTGAAGGAGGCAGTGAGACAGGTGAGGAAGAGAGAGACAGACAGGTAGATCTGCGATGCATCTCCACACTCCTTGGTGTTTTCCTGAAATCAATCGTTAACACACAGTTACAGCCAGTGGTATAATGAAAACGTGTTATTACACAAGGAGAAGTGCTAACCTTTCTTCTTGGTCCTCCCATCACATCAAATAACTGAAAACAATTTAAAAAAAATGTTTATCCTTCATTTAACTAGGCAAGTCAGGAACAGTGGTTTAACATGTTCAATCCATTTGGTTGATTTAAAAATACAGTATATAAAATACCCGTCCAGCATCACTACTCTGGACGGCTCTGACTTAAAATATGTGGATAACTATAAATACCTAGGTGTCTGGTTAGACTGTAAACTCTCCTTCCAGACTCACATTAACCTCTTACACTTATGGTGGCGCTATTTCATTTTTGGAAGAAAAACGTTCCCGTTTTAAACAAGATATTTTGTCACAAAAAGATGCTCGACTATGCATATAATTGCTACTGTTCGAAAGAAAACACTCTGACGTGTCCAGAAATACAAATATCTTCTCTGTGCGTGCCCTTTAACGTGAGC
Source organism: Oncorhynchus masou masou (assembly GCF_036934945.1). Taxonomy (NCBI): domain Eukaryota; kingdom Metazoa; phylum Chordata; class Actinopteri; order Salmoniformes; family Salmonidae; genus Oncorhynchus; species Oncorhynchus masou. The sequence continues at coordinate 5,957,889 of NC_088238.1, read as the reverse complement.
TTCAGGCAAAACCAAGATGACTTGGCATCCAGGAAATGACAAGGATTTTTGAGGCTCTGTCTTTCATGATCTCCTTATATGGCTGTGAACGCAAGAGGAATGAGTCTGCCCTTTCTGTCGTTTCCCCAAGGTGTCTGCAGCATTGTGACGTATTTGTAGGCAGATCGTTGGAAGATTGACCATAAGAGACCACATTTACCACGTGTCCGCCCGGTGTCCTGCGCCGAAATTGGTGCGCAAAAGTCACCTGCCAGTATTTTTCCATGGGGCACAGAGAGAGAAGCAAGCTTCCACGAACTGCATGTCAATGAAGAGATATGTGAAAAAACACCTTGAGGATTGATTCCAAACAACGTTTGCCATGTTTCGGTCGATATTATGTAGTTAATCCGGAAAAAGTTTCACGTTGTAGGTGACTGCATTTTCGTTTTTCATAGCCAGGCGCAATGTAGAAAACGGAACGATTTCTCCTACACACAGACGCTTTCAGGAAACACTGCGCATTTGGTATGTGGCTGGGAGTCTCCTCATTGAAAACATCAGAAGCTCTTCAAAGGTAAATGATTTTATTTATTTGGTTATCTGGCTTTTGTGAAAATGTTGCGTGCTACATGCTACACAAAATGCTATGCTAGCTTTGCATACTCTTACACAAATTAGTCAATTTCTATGGTTCAAAAGCATATTTTGAAAATCTGAGATGACAGTGTTGTTAAGAAAAGGCTAAGCTTGAGAGCAAACGCATTATTTTAATTTTATTTGCGATTTTCAGAAATCGTTAACGTTGCGTTATGCTAATGAGCCTGAGGCTTAGTCACAATCCCGGATCCGGGATGGGGAGTTTCAAGAGGCATCTCCAATACAAAATTAAATATAGAATCAGCTTCCTATTTCGCAACAAAGCATCCTTCACTCATGCTGCCAAACATACCCTCGTAAAACTAACCATCCAACTAATCCTCGACTTTGGCGATGTAATTTATAAAATAGCCTCCAACCCTCTACTCAACAAATTGGATGCTATCTATCACAGTGCCATCCGTATTGTCACCAAAGCCCCATATACTACCCAACACTACGACCTGTATGCTCTCGTTGGCTGGCCCTCGCTTCACTCTCGTCGCCAAACCCACTGGCTCCAGGTCATCTACAAGTCTCTGCTAGGTCAAACCCAACCTTATCTCAGCTCACTGGTCACCATAGCAGCACCCACCCGTAGCATGCGCTCCAGCAGGTATATCTCACTGGTCACCCCCAAAGCAATTCATCCTTTGGCTGCCTCTCCTTCCAGTTCTCTGCTGCCAATGACTGGAACGAACTGCAAAAATCACTGAAGCTGGAGACTCATATCTCCCTCACTAACTTTAAGCACCAGCTGTCAGAGCAGCTCACAGATCACTGCACCTGTACATAGTCAATCTGTAAACAGCCCATCCAACAACCTCCTCCCCATACTGTATTTATCTTGCTCCTTTGCACCCCAGTATTTCTACTTGCACATTCATCTTCTGCACATCTACCAGTCCAGTGTTTAATTTCTATATTGTATTTACTTCACCACCATGGCCTATTTTCTCCCTTATCTTACCTCATTTGCACTCACTGTATATAGACTTTTTGTCGTCCTTTTCGACTGTAATATTGACTGTGTGTTTATTACATGTGTAACTCTGTGTTGTTGTATGGGTCGAACTGCTTTGCTTTATCTTGGCCAGGTAGCAGTTGAAAAATGAGAACTTGTTCTCAACTAGCCTACCTGGTTAAATAAAGGTGAAATAATATATATATATATATATATCTAATACCGATTATTCACACTAATGTTGTGTTTCTGTAATAAAATATCCTGTGTATCCTGTATTCTGTTTACATTTCTGGATTCTGTCTGAGTTTTCCTCATTGGGGAAATCATGGGGCCCTACAAACCCTTATGTGAGTTACAATGAAAATACACAGACATTTGAATATGTTGACATACCTTGTCAATGTATCCTGGAAAATATGGTCTGTCCAGTACTCAGGAACGTCTGAACACCTATACCTAAAGAAGAGAAGTTGTATTAAAATCTATGACAATGTCAGGAAAATAACACTCAAAGGACTTCAGCTTTAGATAGCTAACGTAAACTCACGTAAACTCGTACATCGCCTTGGTCCGTACAATTGCCCTTATTTTAGCACCCCAAAAACGTAATATTTCCTGTAATATCAATACCATGGTAAAGCACAATTTCTCCCCTTTCCAACAGAATAAATGACATGACCTAAACGCTGCCCGTTTCTGCATAATTCAAGCAGGCAATGAGCCCCGTCGGGTCTTTTTAAAAATGGCGGGTGGGGAAGTGAAACTAATGCGTGATAATGAGGGGAGATGTTGTGTGGGAAAATGACTTTTTTGCCACTCAACTGTCCAACTTGTCACTTCATCGCCTCTAAAATGTAAATAAAACTATTAAAGAGTTTATATTTTGTTTGTTTGCAAGTTTGTATGGAATGGGGTGAGTTTACGTTAGCTTGCCTAGCAGGCAAACATTACCTTGCAGGGGCACATGTGTTCAGTTGTACTGTAATGTTTGCTGACGATGCATTTTTTGGTAAGCTAGGTAGCTAATATGTTACATAGCTATTTCGGTTCATATAAAACCTACACAAAAAATGACAAAAGTTATAAACAGCACTGAGGCAAGTAAATGCACTGCTAACTTACTAGCTAGTACCATGACCTTTACTAGTGAACTATAGACATCATGGAAGTTAACTAGCTAGTAGCATGCCCACCAATAGCTAACTATACAGACATCATGGAAGTTAACTAGCTAGTTTATCAACATGCAAATATATAACTTACTCTGACAATATAACTAGCTAAAGGCTTTTCGTACCTGAAGAATATTATTTAACGAATATTTTTTGACATTTCGTTGAAAATGTGTTTATATCCAAACTACATTCCAAGTGACAGTTTGGTCGTTACCTGCTACATGGCCTTTCCAGAGGAGAAAGATCAAGACGACGTCTGTTGAAATGTTCCAAGCACAACTGACGTTCATAACCAGATCTGGCATGTCAGTCCAACACAATAATGTTCATTTCAACATCATATTTTTAAGTTGTTGGTTGTTACTTAGAAGTATTCGTTCAAATTTAGCAGCATATCACCTTGGATTTTCATTTGCAAATGCCAGTCTTTAACACATACAAAATAAGGACTATATTCAAATGTAAGTAAAACCAGAAACCTATTCATTTTAGTAAAAATCATTGATTTTCTTTTGCAATATTTACTAAGCCCGTGGGTCATTTTTTATAGTGTATAACGAATATGAATTCGGAAGGCAGAAATTATTAAATATAGTAGCGACCCAGACAGACAGCTGTGTGTTATGTGTCAGGCTATTAGTTGGTTATGTTGTACTTACCAGTACCCAGTGTTCCCGGGGTCCGACATGCCAATCAACCTGCTATCTGCCAATCACGGTAATGCCTGGAACGTTCTGATGCCGGGCTTCCTGGTGGTTGGTGGAGAGGCGTGGAGGGGGTTGGGCAGGGAGCAATGGAAGTTAAGACCAGGTTTAAATGTTGTTCTCTCTCTCTCTTATGTCTGTCTTTCACAAGAGAAGGTCACTGTTGGTTTATAAAGTATCCTTCATTTATTTTGTCGTTGGCTACGGCCAAACAGTTGCCTGTGGGGAGTTGGGTTAATAAACCGTAAATTCGTAAACTCAACCCTCTGTCTGGACAATTGTTCCTTTATGATCTCGTCAGGTCATTACAATATTAAAGCATTAGACCGCTCACTAAAGGCATCAGTCATACAAAAGTTATACTTAAATCCAAACTGGTTCTCTAGTAAATTGGTAGGAATGTCTCATCCTATGTTCAAGAAGGGCATTTTCCCCTTTATTCAGATTACACCTGCTCACTTTAGGTTGTTTGAAAAGGAAATAATCTCCAAAATATCGTTCTTTTTTAAACAAGCTTTAGAAAATTTGTTGTAATTTCAGTTTTATCCACCTGAAAAGACAGAACAAATAATACAATACTAATTGGTTAAAAAAAACATGTTTTCGAATAAATATTTTAAAAAGGTGTAATTTCAGTGAATGATATCATAAATAGGACTGGTGGAGTTGTGTCACACATGTAGCTAACACAGACATATGGAAATGTCTGCTCGACCCAAAATTACAACCAACTAATTGCAGCATGACCACAAAAATGGAAGAGGCAAGTAGAAGGGGAAAAAGTAAGGAACTTGTATGTCGGACCTGTATAAAAGAACGTAAATGGTTAAAGAAAAGTGTGATAAATAAAAACATTTACCAATTTAATTGAAGACACAAAAACTGACAGCTGTGCCATATAAATGGCAAAATAGATGGGAAGAGATTTTCGATGAACCCATTCCATGGCACATGATTTATGAATTGATACGCAAAACAACCGCGGATTCAAAACTTCGACTTTTTCTATTTAAATTAATATACAAAATTCTTGCAGCCAATCGAATGTTATATATATGGGAGATACAGTCTTCCCAGCTCTGCAGATTTTGCCGTGAGGAGGCAGAGTCATTAGATCATTTATTTTGGTATTGTCCATATGTAGCTCGTTTTTGGTTACAGGTCCAGGAATGGCTGAAGAATTGCACCTAACGCTGCAGATAGTAATACTGGGTGATTTGAAAAGCCATATTCAATCAATCAATAATATAATAATTATTTTACCAAAAATGTTTATCTTTTCTTTATAATCTGTAGAAGCTATGAGAATAGAAATGTTCAGTACTTTTGTGAAGCATCACAGCACAGTTGAAAAATATATGGCAAATAGAAATCCCAAATGGATGGTGTTGAGAGATCGATGGGAGGAGTTGAATGGAGCTGAAGGGTGGGACGAATAACAAGATAATCAATGTAAAACATACGGGTCTGTAAAATGTATAAAGGTTCAGAAATGTTGTGAAATAGCACAGTTACAAATAGAAATCAAACTGGATATAGAGGAAGAACTAAAAACAAACTGAATATAACTATTGTAAAATAGATTGTGTCTCTGTACTTTGCTCTGTTCATCTTTCCCTTGATTCTAACTAGTCTCCCAGGCCCTGCCGCTGAAAACATCCCCACAGTATGATGCTGCCACCACCATGTTCAATCTTGGTTTCATTAGACCAGATAATCTTGTTTCTCATGATCTGAGAGTCTTTAGGTGCCTTTTGGCAAACTCCACGCGGGCTGTCGTGCCTTTTACTGAGGAGTGGCTTCCGTCTGCCCACTTCACCATAAAAGCCTGATTAGTGGAGTGCTGCAGATATGGTTCTCTTTCTGGAAGGTTCTCCCATCTGCAGAGAGGAACTCTGGAGCGCAGTCAGTGTAACCATCTGATCTTGGTGACTGACCAAGGCCTTTCTCCCCCGATTGCTCAGTTTGTCCTTGCTGACAGCTCTAGGAAGAGTCTTGGTGGTTCTACAATTCTTCCATTTAAGAATGATGGAGGCCACAGTGTTCTTTGGCACCTTCAATGCTGCTAAAACGTTTTTCATCCATTTTAGAATGAGGCTGTAACGTAACAAAATGTTGAAAAAGTCAAGGGGTCTGAATACTTTCTAAATGCTCCGAATCTCCCTCAATGTTGCTGGACCCCAGGAAGAGTAGCTGCTGCCTTGGCAAGAATGAATGTGGATCCTAAATAAATATAAATACCAGTCAATTGCCAGGGTTAGAGCTTCCATGTCTGTTCTATTCATTCTTATTTCTATGGTCAGGCCTTAGGGTATTACATGTAAACAAGATAAGCTAAATAAACACACGAATTATTGAATAAGTAATTTGTTAATATGTGAGAAGGAATTCCCGAAATCTTTAAAATAATAACAACGTGCAAAAATACAGGCCAAAGCACATCAGCAGTTGTATTTACCCCACCAACACTGCAGAAGGCCGATCCACTATTAGACTGTATTTCTCTATATCAAAATGTGTCAATCCAACACTTGAACACTGAGCCCAACCTCCAGTATGTTACGATAATAGTTATATTCATTTTAAAGTAGGCCAATCCGAAAGTGCGCGTAAAAGTGGCGTCAGGTCTCCATGTCGGATTCCCCCAGTCCGCGCCTTCGTGTCAGCTGAACTGCGCTCCTGTCTTCACCCCACTGTCAGCTACAAGACAAACATGACATATAAAACGTGTGGTGGCCACAGAATAGATATATCTAGTCGAGGGAGATGAACGCAGAAAAGAGTAAGACGCGTATGCAGAAGAAGATGGCCAGGTGGATTATTTTATATAAAACGGCAGAACAGTCTTTATGGTCGCAGGTTCCTCATATAGAAGTAGCCTGTCCTGCAGTATTGGGACAAATATACCTCGCCCAAAGTCTTGGGTAGTTTATTGACCCACTAAAGTGGTTCGTTGTCGAACTTTACTATGTGGGAGCGAATCTACTTTTACGCATCATTGATTTGATGCGTTTTCGTAATTGTTAGTCTCGTCCATTAATTATGTCAGTACACTTAAGCTGATTTATTAGAACTTGCTTCATTAATTCAGTCATTCATTGATGGTTTGATTGTCTGATTGATTAATACACTTGGTTGACATATTAAACTACAGGGGCAGCCATGACAGGAAGGTTGATGCTTGGCCTTGTTGCGTCACAATACAAAATGCCTCTGATGACGTAATGATCAAACACCAAGCTGCCACTGGTGAAATGACGGATTGAACTACAAGGTGAACGGTAAGTACACCTGTCTGTCTGTTTATCAGATAAATGAGGGGATAGACAGTTTTATTGACCACCAGATATATCTAGGCTATTAGAAATGAATTGAACAAACTTGTTACATTTTAATGAATAAATCTTGTCCCAAATAATTACTTAAACTCAGAACTGAATGTGAGGGAATTAGATGAGACAGTAAAACATTTTTTTGAATTTCCCCAAATACTAAACAAAGATGTTTCTGTTGCTCTCTTTTCATAGAGTTGAATTGTTCTGAAAGCCACTTCCTATTCCAAGTATTCAAGACTAGAACGAACATTCTGATTAGAATACTGCAGACCAGTGAATGATGAATAGGAGGCCCAACCTGAATGGGTCTGGAGGACCAAGGTCCATCGGTGTTCCGCTGCTCTGTCCTTCTAATAGAGTGCTGCTGGAGAGAGAAGAGGTCAGCCAGGCCCCAGTGATGGCCTCCTCTTTCAGGCCCTCAGCGTTCCCCTCCCTGCATGCTGTACCTCATGCTCCCCCTCCAGACGAAATCAGGCTCAAGAGGCCCACAGCTGCCCGCAGAGAGAGGAGAGACCTCCAGTCCCTGGTTCCTGTCCAGGATGGATGTCGTGAGTCTCCCGGTTGGTTTAACAGCAGCAGCTCCCAGCTACCTGCCAAAGCCAACAGACGCAGGCGCAACAAGGAGCTTTCCTTCACTGAGGTTCTGAAGAAATACAAGCTTCTACCTGATTCCCAGCCCAGCAGCCCAGACAGCCTGTACCAGAATGAGATGACACCTAGAATCCCTGTGAACATCACTAGACCTGATGTGAGGCCTAGCAACCCTCAATGCCCCACTAGACGGCCTGTTAGACCAATTGGCCTGGTCCAACCTGATGTGCAGCCATCCAGACCTGAGGGGAGGCCGAGCAACCCTGTGGGCCCCAATAGACGGCCTGTTAGACCAACTGGCCTCGTCCAACCTTCCAAACCTGAGGGGAGGCCAAGCAACCCTGTGGGCCCCAATAGACGGCCTGTTAGACCAACTGGCCTCGTCCAACCTTCCAAACCTGAGGGGAGGCCAAGCAACCCTGTGGGCCCCAATAGACGGCCTGTTAGCCCAGTTGGCCTGGTCCAGCCTGATAAACAGCCTTCCAGACCTGAGGGGAGGCCTAGCAACCCTCTGGGACCCACTAGACGGCCTGTTCGCCCAGTTGGCCTGGTCCAGCCTGATAAACAGCCTTCCAGACCTGAGGGGAGGCCAAGCAACCCTGTGGGCCCCAATAGACGGCCTGTTCGCCCAGTTGGCCTGGTCCAGCCTGATAAACAGCCTTCCAGACCTGAGGGGAGGCCTAGCAACCCTCGGAACACCACTAGGAGAAAAGTGAGGCCCAGTAATAGCGTTTGTCCCGTTATTCTTGAGTCCCAACCTACCCATCCAACCTGTCCTGCAGTGAGTCTGGTCCAGCCTGAGCCCCGTCCTACCTGTCCTGCAGGGAGTCTGGTCCAGCTTGAGTCCTGTCCACCCTGCCCTCTGACCCTGGAGAAGCTGGCCCTTTCAGAGTCATGCAGCTTCAGCAACAATCTGTTTGTTCTCTCCATGCCGAAAGCTGCCCAGCCAGAGGAGGCTGCCAGAGGGAGCAGCAGCCCACCCAGGGACATCATCAGGCCTGAGGCCTTAGTCCAGACAGGACCCCTGCTGGCCAGGAGAGCCCAGAGGGATGCTCCTCCTCCAAAGAAGGTCCCCAAACCCCCGGTGGCCCCCCGGCCCAAACTGCTGCCCTCCCTGGGCCAGGGCAACGTGTCCCTTGTCAGTGCCAACGCCTGGGATGAAAGGTCCAAGAAGAAGAGAAAGAAAGGTCAGCACTTCTCTTTGTGCAATGACACATTTTGTCTGTTGAATATATTGTCAATATTATATATGTTGTTTGCTGATGTACGACCAGAAAGATGATTGTCATGTTTTAATACATTCATAAATGAATTACTAATAAATGAATGTAACCTCATGTAATGTCATTTAAAGGTGTCAGAGTTCAGAGGTCTAGCCTGGGCCTGAGGCATATCCCCCGTGACCTGGAGCTGGACATGATGAGACCCCGTCTGGTCAAGTCAGCCGTTCCCTCCCAGCAGCCCTACCAGCCGTGGGACGACGAGGACGAGGTGGACATCTACGCCCTGAGGCGAACAGCCTACATGTGTCCCATGTACGACCAGGAGGAGAGCAGCGTCAGGGGCAACAAGAGGGTGGCAGTGGAGGCCCTGGACAACATTCCTTTCAGAAGGAAGATCACCTTGTGTCATTTCATGGGGGGGTCGCAGGGTCATGCTGCCAAAAGACTACTAACCCCACCCCCCTCAATATCCACAACAACCCCCCTTTGTCCCAGACAGCAAAGAACAGGACACACACAGAGAGACAGAGTGGACACCAACAGGGCCATCAGAGGAACAGAGACCCTCTCAGTTGAGGTTAGGAATGTCAGCTACTAAAAGGCTTCTATAGACCATCTCTGCAGCAAGAGAACCTCCAGTGATCAGACTGGACTGTCCTCTGTCTCCCCTCATCTCTGCTACTCCAGACTGGACTGTCCTCTGTCTCCCCTCCCCACTACTCCCCCTAGAGTACCACTGCACCCTGCCTCCCCTCCCCACTACCCCCCCTAGAGTACCGCTGCACCCTGCCTCCCCTCACTCCCCTCTGTATCTGTGTCATGTTGGTGCGCTGTTCGTGTGTCTTGTGTTTGTTTATTAAATGCATTCACTTCCAGAACTTGCTTCCTGACTCTCAGTGTACATCGTTACACCTTTACTTTTCCCTGAAGCATTACAGAAATAAAAACAAACCACTGAAGAAAATACAATCTTTGAGTGTTTTGAGTGAGTTTTGAGTACAGACACTGATGAATGTTAATTAGACGATGATACAGGATAAAACATGTCATAACTGACAGGATAAATTACATGGATAAAATTCAACCATCAAAACTGAGAACAGCTTTAAAATAAAGGGGAAGTTTATTCATTGTATTATTATTGATCCATTGCAGATTATCCTACATGTCAATCAAACTGTGCTGTGAGAATCATATTGCCTCCTAGACTCTCAGGCTGTGTTCCAAATGGTTCCCTATGGTTTTTGCCACTGCACTTGAAGAAACTTTCAAAGGTCTTGAAATGTTCCGTATTGACTGACCTTCATGTCTTAAAGTAATGATGGACTGTCATTTCTCTTTGCTTCTTTGAGCTGTTCTTGACATAGAGAATGCCAAGAGTGTGCAAAGCTGTCATTAAAGCAAAGGACACTCAAGGACATTGAGACAAGTCCCGAATCCACTGTCTTGCCTGTGTGCTTAGGTTCATTGTCCTGTTGGAAGGTGTTCCTTCGCCCCAGTCTGAGGTCCTGAGCGATCTAAAGCAGGTTTTCATCAATGATTTCTGTACTTTGTCTGTTCATCCTTCCCTCCATTCTAACTAGTCTCCCAGTCCCTGTCGCTGAAAAACATCCCTACAGCATGTTGCTGCCACCACCATGTTCAATCTTGTTTCTCATGGTCTGAGAGTCTTTAGGTGCCTTCTGGCAAACTCCAAGCAGGCTGTCATGTGCCTTTTACAAAGGAGTGGCTTCCCTCTGCCCACTCCACCATAAAAGCCTGATTAGTGGAGTGCTGCAGAGATGGTTCTCTTTCTGGAATGTTCTACCATCTCCACAGAGGAACTCTGGAGCGCTGTCCGAGTGACCATCAGTTCTTGGCCACCTCACTGACCAATGACTTTCTACCCCGATTGCTCAGTTTGTCCTGGCAGACAGCTCTGGGAAGAGTCTTGGTTGTTCTAAAATTCTTCCATTTAAAAATGATGGAGCCACTGTGTTCTTTGGGACCTTCAATGCTGCAAACATTTTTTTGGTACGCTTACCCAGCTCTGTGCCTCGACACAATCCTGTTTCGGAGCTCTATGGACATATCCATAGAGGGTAGCATCAGGCTTAAACATGACAAATTAGACATTTCAAGTTAATACACAGATCTACTCTATGGGCGATGAAGCCGAGGATATATTCAAACGCTTCAACGTTGACTGAGGAAGAGAAACTTTACTTCACTAGGGGGCAGCATTCAGAATTTTGGATGAAAAGCGTGCCCAAATTAAACTGCCTGCTACTCAGGCCCAGAAGATAGGATATGCATATAATTGGTAGATTTGGATAGGAAACATTAAAGTTTCCAAAACTGTTAAAATAATGTCTGAGTATAACAGAACTTATATGGCAGGCAAAAACCTGAGGAAAATCCATCCAGTAAGTACTATTGAAAGGCTGTTTTTCCATTGAAAGCCTATAAACCATACAAAGACTTAGGACCCAGTTCACAATCTCTATGACTTCTTCTACATGTGGCCAGTCTCTAGGCATTGTTTCAGGCTTTTACTCTGAACAATGAGAGAGATACATCACTTTCAATGAGAGGACAGTGGAAATTTCCAAACATGAGTCCAGCGCGTGATCGGCAACGTGCCTTTCTTGTTTCTCCTTTTCTATTGACGAAGCTTTTGTCCGGTTGAAATATTATTATTTATGACAAAATCAACATGAGGATTGATTTTAAACATCGTTTGATATGTTTCTACAAACTTTTATTGGACTTTTTTTTTACTTTTCGTCTGGATGTTGAGAGCATGCTTTGTGCCTTTGGATTTCTGAAATAAAGGCACCAACAAAACTGAGGTTTTTGGACATAAAGTGGGACATTATCGAACAAAACAAACATTTGTGTAACATGGAGTCTTGGGAGTGCCACCAGATGATCGCTATGTCTGACATGAGTCCTCTCAAATGGTTAGAAAATGTCTGTATGGTTTCTTGTGGCTAGGTGCTGTCCTGACATAATCGTATGGTGTGCTTTCAAAGTAAAGCCTTTTCGAAATCGGACACTGTGGTTGGATTAACAAGAGGTTTCTTTAAAATGGTGTTTAATACTTGTTTGTTTGAGGAATTTTAATTATGGGATTTCTGTTCTTTGAATTTGGCGCCCTGCGATTTCACTGGCTGTTGTCGAGGTGGGACGCTAGCGTCCCGATGATACCAGAGGTTAACTACAGTGCTGTTGAAGACTGTTTTGAAACGCATTTTGTAGGGAGACAACATATGAGAGAGCTAGGTTTAATATGCGCAAACAGGAGCAGGTTGAAACCACCAACAGTTTTATCACAGCCGTTCACAAACTAGCAGAACATTGTCAGTTTGGTAAGCTCAGGGAAGAGCTGATCCGAGATCAGATTGTAGTGGGAATAAATAAATATCACTTTCTGAAAAGTTAGTTGGATTCCCAGCTTACCTTGTCCAAAGCTGTAAACCAGGTTAGGCTGAGTGAGACCGTAAAAAGACAGCTGTGACGCGTGTCGTCAGAAGGATGAGACCAAGGCGCAGAGTTCTTTGAGTTCCACATATTTTATTAACGAAGTGAAACTTTAGAACAAACAAAACAATAAAGAATACAACGCCTGAACAGCTTCGTCATGCAAAGAACAAGATCCCACACAGGAGGAGGGAAAAGGGCTGCCTAAGTATGATCCCCAATCAGAGACAACGATAGACAGCTGCCTCTGATTGGGAACCATACTCGGCCAAAACAAAGAAACACAAAACCTAGAAATAAAGAACATAGAATGCCCACCCAAATCACACCCTGAACAAACCAAAATAGAGACATAAAAAGGCTCACTAAAGTCAGGGAGTGACAACAGCAGATGATGCTGTAAGACGGAGCTGCTGGAAATAGGAAATAAATGCATTTTCATACCAAGCTAAAACAAATGGGAGGGGAAAACAGAACAGAGACAGACGTGGAGAAAACCATCACAGACAGCACCAGGAGCTAGTTCAAGTGTTTGTCGCAAATGTGGGAAATCCCCTTTCCACAGATGGAAAGATTGCCCAGCAAAGGATGCGGAAGGCAGGAAATGTCACAGGAGAGGACACTTTTCAGCGGTTTGTCGATTAAAGCAAATGCATGAGGTTTCAGAGGAGGTACAGCAGGACAGCATCTTTCTGGGAGAAGTAAAGGAAAACAATGAGGCTGGCATTCAGACATTAAACTCAATGGGCAGGTTGTGTCATTTAAACGAGACACTGGGGCAGCAGTGACAGCTATCCCAACTAGGCTGTATAGCTATAGCAGAGATGGCCCTTTGCTCTCTACAAACAAACAACTGTACGGGCCCAGTAATAACATGTTACCAGTGGAAGGGCACTTGGTGATTAAACTGGAGAGTAATGACAAAAGGGCCATCCAGCCTGTCTTCGTCATTGACTCTCTGGCCAGGCCTTTACTGAGGCTGCCAGCAATTGAAGCATTGCAACTCATTGAGAGAGTGAGCGAACTGGAGGACCCAGGTGAGGTTTTCAAAAATAAATTCCCAAAAGTGTTTTCTGGTCTAGGAAGGATAGAAGGTGACTACAAAACCCGCCTGAAAGAGGATGCTGTCCCCTGTGCCCTTACCACCCCCCGCCGGGTGCCTATCCCTTTATTGGCCAGAGTAAAAGGAAGAGTTGGGGAGGATGGAAGACATTAGGGCGGTGTCTAAAATAGAGAGTCCCACAGACTGGTGTGCAGGGATGGTGGTGGTCCCAAAAGCCAATGGGGAAATAAGGATCTGTGTGGACATGACTAACTTGAATGAGGCACTCTGCGGAGAGAGACACATCTTACCATCAGTGGAGCAGTCACTGGCTCAGTTGGATGGCTCACAAGTCTTCACAAAGCTGGATGCCCGCTCAGGTTTCTGGCAGATACCGAAGTTAGGAACCTTCTTAGGCATGGCCACATATGTGGGTAAGTTTCTCCCACAGTTCTCAGATACAACTAAACCCCCGAGAGACTTACTAGCCAAAGAGAATGACTGGTCATGGGGCCACGTGCAACAGGTGACTTTTGACAAAATCAAAAGGAGACCTGGCCTCACAGAGAGTGTTGGCCCAGTACCGTCCCCACGCTAAGATAAAGGTATCAGCAGATGCATCATTCTTTGGGCTAAGGGCGGTCCTCACACAGATACAGGACAACATATAGTGGCGTCCAATATCTCCTGAAGCTTAGACACAGAGCAACGGTATGCTCAAGTGGAGGAGGCGGCGTTGGCTATCACATGGGCAGGTAAAAGGCTCAGCCAATACCTTATTGGCTTGCAGTTTACAGCAGAGACTGACCACAAACCACTGTTGACTGTTAGGGACAAAAGCACTGGACGACTTGCCTCCCAGAGTTCTGCGCTTCCGCCTCAGATTACTGAGGTTCACCTACAAGATGGTGTATGTGCCAGGGAAGGCACTGATCACAGCAGATGCACTCTCCAGGGCCCCAATTAAAACATCCATTATCAGAGGAGGAGCCATGTCTAGAGGGTGAGGTACAGCCTACCTGCATCTCAGACCAAACTGCAGCAGATTGCAGAGGAGCATCAACAGAATCGCCCGGGCAGGAGGAACAGCCTCAGCTGCTGAAGCCCTATTGGGTGCATCAACATGACTTCCACTGCAATGGAGACCTTCTCATGAAAGGACAACGGATAGTTATCCCGGAGACTCTACAACCAGAAATGCTCGACAGAGTGCATGATGGACACTTGGGGATAACCAAATGCAGACTGAGGCCTCAATAGTCGGTGTGGTGGCTTGGTCTGAGTACTCAGATTGCCAAGCTGGTGGCCCAGTGTGAGGTCTGTACAAAATGTCAACCTGGTCATCGGGAGCCAATGAAGGCAACGGAGCTGCCAAAACGGCCATGGCAAAAGGTAGGGGCGGATATGTTCTATTGGAAAAATGACACTTATCTGCTAGTGGTAGATTACTACTCAAGATACATTGAAATAGCAAAGACACCCATAACCACATCAGCTGGTATTATCAATGGATTAAAGTCAATTTTATCCAGGCAAGGGGTCGTTGAGGTCCTGGTTACAGATAACACTCCCCAGTTCTCTTCAAGCTCCTTTTCTGCTTTTGAGGCAGAATATAACTTCCCACATGTGACCAGTAGCCCCTATCTTGTACAGAGTAATGGTGAGGCAGAGAGAGCTGTGAAAACAGTCAAGGGACTGAAGAAAAACAACAAGGATCCAAACAGGGCTCTGTTAGCTTACAGAGTTACACCACTGCATCATGGGCCATCGCCTGCCGAGCTCCTGATGGGCAGGAGGCTGCGTTCCCCATTGTGTTCCGCTGCTCTGTCCTTCTAACAGAGAGCTGCTGGAGAGAGAAGAGGTCAGCCAGGCCCCAGTGATGGCCTCCTCTTTCAGGCCCTCAGCGTTCATTTAACATTTACATTACATTTAAGTCATTTAGCAGACGCTCTTATCCAGAGCGACTTACAAATTGGTGAATTCACCTTCTGACATCAGTGGAACAGCCACTTTACAATAGTGCATCTAAATCATTTAAGGGGGGGTGAGAAGGATTGCTTTATCCTATCCTAGGTATTCCTTGAAGAGGTGGGGTTTCAGGTGTCTCCGGAAGGTGGTGATTGACTCCGCTGTCCTGGCGTCGTGAGGGAGTTTGTTCCACCATTGGGGGGCCAGAGCAGCGAACAGTTTTGACTGGGCTGAGCGGAACTGTACTTCCTCAGTGGTAGGGAGGCGAGCAGGCCAGAGGTGGATGAACGCAGTGCCCTTGTTTGGGTGTAGGGCCTGATCAGAGCCTGGAGGTACTGCGGTGCCGTTCCCCTCACAGCTCCGTAGGCAAGCACCATGGTCTTGTAGCGGATGCGAGCTTCAACTGGAAGCCAGTGGAGAGAGCGGAGGAGCGGGGTGACGTGAGAGAACTTGGGAAGGTTGAACACCAGACGGGCTGCGGCGTTCTGGATGAGTTGTAGGGGTTTAATGGCACAGGCAGGGAGCCCAGCCAACAGCGAGTTGCAGTAATCCAGACGGGAGATGACAAGTGCCTGGATTAGGACCTGCGCCGCTTCCTGTGTGAGGCAGGGGCGTACTCTGCGGATGTTGTAGAGCATGAACCTACAGGAACGGGCCACCGCCTTGATGTTAGTTGAGAACGACAGGGTGTTGTCCAGGATCACGCCAAGGTTCTTAGCGCTTTGGGAGGAGGAAACAATGGAGTTGTCAACCGTGATGGCGAGATCATGGAACGGGCAGTCCTTCCCCGGGAGGAAGAGCAGCTCCGTCTTGCCGAGGTTCAGCTTGAGGTGGTGATCCGTCATCCACACTGATATGTCTGCCAGACATGCAGAGATGCGATTCGCCACCTGGTCATCAGAAGGGGGAAAGGAGAAGATTAATTGTGTGTCGTCTGCATAGCAATGATAGGAGAGACCATGTGAGGTTATGACAGAGCCAAGTGACTTGGTGTATAGCGAGAATAGGAGAGGGCCTAGAACAGAGCCCTGGGGGACACCAGTGGTGAGAGCGCGTGGCGGGAGACAGATTCTCGCAACGCCACCTGGTAGGAGCGACCTGTCAGGTAGGACGCAATCCAAGCGTGGGCCGCACCGGAGATGCCCAACTCGGAGAGGGTGGAGAGGAGGATCTGATGGTTCACAGTGTCGAAGGCAGCCGATAGGTCTAGAAGGATGAGAGCAGAGGAGAGAGAGTTAGCTTTAGCAGTGCGGAGCGCCTCCGTGATACAGAGAAGAGCAGTCTCAGTTGAATGACTAGTCTTGAAACCTGACTGATTTGGATCAAGAAGGTCATTCTGAGAGAGATAGCGGGAGAGCTGGCCA
Source organism: Oncorhynchus masou masou (assembly GCF_036934945.1). Classification (NCBI taxonomy): domain Eukaryota; kingdom Metazoa; phylum Chordata; class Actinopteri; order Salmoniformes; family Salmonidae; genus Oncorhynchus; species Oncorhynchus masou. The sequence continues at coordinate 5,941,440 of NC_088238.1, read as the reverse complement.
AGGACGGCACGTTCAAGAGTTTTGGAGAGAAAAGAAAGAAGGGATACTGGTCTGTAGTTGTTGACATCGGAGGGATCGAGTGTAGGTTTTTTCAGAAGGGGTGCAACTCTCGCTCTCTTGAAGACGGAAGGGACGTAGCCAGCGGTCAGGGATGAGTTGATGAGCGAGGTGAGGTAAGGGAGAAGGTCTCCGGAAATGGTCTGGAGAAGAGAGGAGGGGATAGGGTCAAGCGGGCAGGTTGTTGGGCGGCCGGCCGTCACAAGAAGCGAGATTTCATCTGGAGAGAGAGGGGAGAAAGAGGTCAGAGCAGAGGGTAGGGCAGTGTGAGCAGAACCAGCGGTGTCGTTTGACTTAGCAAACGAGGATCGGATGTCGTCGACCTTCTTTTCAAAATGGTTGACGGTCATCTGCAGAGAGGGAGGAGGGGGGGAGGGGGAGGAGGATTCAGGAGGGAGGAGAAGGTGGCAAAGAGCTTCCTAGGGTTAGAGGCAGATGCTTGGAATTTAGAGTGGAAGAAAGTGGCTTTAGCAGCAGAGACAGAGGAGGAAAATGTAGAGAGGAGGGAGTGAAAGGATGCCAGGTCCGCAGGGAGGCGAGCTTTCCTCCATTTCCGCTCGGCTGCCCGGAGCACTGTTCTGTGAGCTCGCAATGAGTCGTCGAGACACGGAGCGGGAGGGGAGGACTGAGCCGGCCTGGAGGATAGGGGACATAGAGAGTCAAAGGATGCAGAAAGGGAAGAGAGGAGGGTTGAGGAGGCAGAATCAGGAGATAGGTTGGAGAAGGTATGAGCAGAGGGAAGAGATGATAGGATGGAAGAGGAGAGAGTAGCGGGGGAGAGAGAGCGAAGGTTGGGACGGCGCGATACCATCCGAGTAGGGGCAGTGTGGGAAGTGTTGGATGAGAGCGAGAGGGAAAAGGATACAAGGTAGTGGTCGGAGACTTGGAGGGGAGTTGCAATGAGGTTAGTGGAAGAACAGCATCTAGTAAAGATGAGGTCGAGCGTATTGCCTGCCTTGTGAGTAGGGGGGGAAGGTGAGAGGGTGAGGTCAAAAGAGGAGAGGAGTGGAAAGAAGGAGGCAGAGAGGAGGCAGAGAGGAATGAGTCAAAGGTAGACGTGGGGAGGTTAAAGTCGCCCAAGTCGTTCCACTCCCTGCATGTTGTACCTCATGCTCCCCCTCCAGACGAAATCAGGCCCAAGAGGCCCACAGCTGCCCACAGAAAGAACCAGTCCCTGGTTCCTGTCCAGGATGGATGTCGCGAGTCTCCAGGTTGGTTTAACAGCAGCAGCTCCCAGCTACCTGCCAAAACCAACAGACGCAGGCGCAACAAGGAGCTTTCCTTCACTGAGGTCCTGAAGAACTACAAGCTTCTGCCTGATTCCCGGCCAAGCAGCCCAGAGAGCCTGTACCAGCCTGAGACAATGATACCTAGAATCCCTGTAAGCATAACTAGACCTGCTATGAGGCCTAGCAACCCTCGACGCCCCACTAGACGGCCTGTTAGCCCAGTTGGCCTGGTCCAACCTGATGTACAGGCTTCCAGACCTGAGGGGAGGGCTAGCAACCCTCCGCGAACCACTAGACGGCCTGTTAGCCCCGTTGGCCTGGTCTAGCCTGATGTACAGCCATCCAGACCTGAGGGGAGGCCTAGCAACCCTCGGCGAACCACTAGACGGCCTGTTAGCCCCGTTGGCCTGGTCCAGCATGAGATACAGCCTTCCAGACCTGAGGGGAGGCCTAGCAAACACTCGACGCAACACTAGGAGAAAAGTGAAGCCCGGTAATCCTGTGTGTCCCGTTATTCTTGAGTCCCGGCCTACCTGTCCTGTGAGAATCACTACCAGCACTGTGGATGTAGTCCAGCCTGAGTCCCGTCCTACCTGCCCTCTGACCCTGGAGGAGCCTGCCCTTTCAGAGTCATTTCATGGGGGGTCGCAGGGTCATGCTGCCAAAAGACTACTAACTCCACCCCCTCAATATCCACAACATCCCCCCTTTGTCCCAGACAGCGAAGAACAGGACACACACAGAGAGACAGAGTGGACACCAACAGGGCCATCAGAGGGACAGAGACCCTCTCAGTAGAGGTTAGGAATGTCAGCTACTAAAAGGCTTCTATAGACCATCTTTGTAGCAAGAGAACCTCCAGTGATCAGACTGGGCTGTCCTCTGTCTCCCCTCATCTGTGATACACCAGCCTGGGCTGTCCTCTGTCTCCCATCCCCTCACCACTACTCCCCCAAGAGGAACGCTGCTCCCTGCCTCCTCTCCTCTCTCCCCCTCGAGGACTACAGTCTATTATCTCTAGATCAGTGTTGGGGTCAGTTCAATGTCAATACAGTCAATTCAGGAAGTATACTGACATTTTCTCAGAGGGGAATTGGACTTTCAGTTTACTTCCTGAAATGTGAAGGAATTGAGCCCAACCCTAATCTAAATAAACTACTAGATCTCTATGATGACAGTGTCTCAGACAGAAAGACAATAATCCTGTTACTGTCCAGGACCTTGTCTTTACATTTCCCTGAAGCATCACAGAAATAAAAACTAAGTGCTGAAAAAAATACAATCTTTGGAGTTTTGAGAGGCTGTTCCACCTAGTAGTCCATCACATTGTAACGTTGTTCCTTCTAACAGAATGGCTGTTCCACCTCGTAGTCCATCACAGAAGTAGGTGGTCAGTAATGGTTCTTGTTTTGCAGTAAGCCAACTAAGTCAACTGATTTAGTAAGCCTTAGATTGCATTTATGATATGTGACTTGAAGGTTTTTCCTGAAATAGTCCATCCATTTCCAACAGGGAAAAACCAGCCCACATTTAATAGTAGATCCTTGATGCGTTTGTGGGTCGTCGACCAAAGACTGATGAGTTACGAACAGAACAATGTGGAAGTTGAGTCCATTGTGTTCATCCATCCTTCAGCAGCCAGCCAGCCTCCAGTTTATTCTTCACCATCCTGCAATGTCATATTTCAACCAGCAGGGGTCACTGATTCTACTATCTGAACTGTATCACTGTTCAAAGGTTTATCCAAGGTTCATCCTCCATTTCATGGCTTTAGGTAAACAGACATAAACATGCATGAATCCAGAGTATTATTTTATCAAAACCATTTATAAAACACATCATCCACAGACTGAGTCTTCCAAGGTCTTATTGCAAAGTCAAGTCCGTTGGAATAGTTTTCGAGATACTGGATCTTTCCATGGTCAAATAAAGTGTGTTTCCTTTTGCATAGAAACACTATAATGTTCTCTTCTCAGACACTGAAGAAGAAGAAACCAAAAGCCCTTTCATGGTTTTAGAACGGTTGTCCAAAGAAGCACAACTTTGGTGGTTGAAAGTTATCAAACATCTGAAGTCAACAGCTCTCTGTGATTGTAAAGTCATCAAGCATGGAGTCAGTCAACAGCTCTCTGTGATTGTAAAGTCATCAAACATGGAGTCAGTCAACATCTCTCTGTGATTGTAAAGTCTTCAAGCATGGAGTCAGTCAACAGCTCTCTGTGATTGTAAAGTCATCAAGCATGGAGTCAGTCAAAAGCTTATTGCTCTCAGTCCATCAGCCAAAATGATCAATATCATAACGTAAGTCATATTGATTGATAAAGATAACGCAAACAGCAGCAGGCATGCTAAGTTCAGGCAGTCTGGCACATTCCAGGGAGATACCAATTCAGAGGTGGGGGGCGGGGTGTAGACTAGGTAGCTCTCTGTCTGTCATCGGAAAACCAGCGTGGAGGCCTTGAGACCGGTGAAGGAGGCAGTGAGACAGGTGAGGAGGCAGTGAGACGGGTGAAGGAGGCAGTGAGACAGGTGAGGAAGAGAGAGACAGACAGGTAGATCTGCGATGCATCTCCACACTCCTTGGCGTTTTCTTGAAATCAATCGTTAACACACAGTTACAGCCAGTGGTATAATGAAAAGTGTTATTACACAAGGAGAAGTGCTAACCTTTCTTCTTCTTGGTCCTCCCATCACATGAAATAACTGTGAGAACTAACAGTGGGTTAACGTGTTCAATTCATTTGGTTGATTTAAAAATACAGAATATAAAATACCCGTCCAGCATCACTACTCCGGACGGCTCTGACTTACAATATGTGGATAACTACAAATACCTAGGTGTCTGGCTAGACTGTAAACTCTCCTTCCAGACTCACATTAAGCATCTCCAATACAAAATTAAATCTAGAATCGGCTTCCTATTTCGCAACAAAGCATCCTTCACTTATGCTGCCAAACATAACCTCGTAAAATTGACCATCCAACCAATCCTCGACTTTGGCGATGTCATTTATAAAATAGCCTCCAACCCTCTTCTCAACAAATTGGATGCTGTCTATCACAGTGCCATCCGTTTTGTCACCAAAGCCCCATATACTACCCACCACTACGACCTGTATGCTCTCGTTGGCTGGCCCTCGCTTCACTCTCGTCGCCAAACCCACTGGCTCCAGGTCATCTACAAGTTTCTGCTAGGTCAAGCCCCACCTTAACTCAGCTCACTGGTCACCATAGCAGCACCCACCCGTAGCACACGCTCCAGCAGGTATATTTCACTGGTCAGCCCCAAAGCCAATTAATTCTTTGGCCGCCGTTCCTTCCAGTTCTCTGCTGCCAATGACTGGAACGAACTGCAAAAATCACTGAAGCTGGAGACTCATATCTCCCTCACTAGCTTTAAGCACCAGCTGTCAGAGCAGCTCACAGTTCACTGCACCTGTACATAGTCAATCTGTAAACAGCCCATCCAACGACCTCCTCCCCATACAGTATTTATCTTGCTCCTTTGCACCCCAGTATCTCTACTTGCACATTCATCTTCTGCACATCTACCAGTCCAGTGTTTAATTTCTATATTGTATTTACTTCGCCACCATGGCCTATTTACTGCCTTATCTTACCTCATTTGCACTCACTGTATATAGACTTTTTGTTGGCCTTTTCTACTGTAATATTGACTATGTATATTGACTATGTTTGTTTATTCCAGGTGTAACTGTGTCGTTTGTGTCGAACTGCTATTCTTTATCTTGGCCAGGTAGCAGTTGAAAAATGAGAACTTGTTCTCAACTAGCCTACCTGGTTAAATAAAGGTGAAAATAAATAAATATATATATCTAATACCGATTATTCACACTAATGTTGTGTTTCTGTAATAAAATATCCTGTGTATCCTGTATTCTGTTTACATTTCTGGATTCTGTCTGAGTTTTCCTCATTGGGGAAATCATGGGGCCCTACAAGCCCTTATGTGAGTTACAATGAAAACACACAGACATTTGAATATATTGACATACCTTGTCAATGTATTCTGGAAAATATGGTCTGTCCAGTACTCAGGAACATCTGAACACCTATACCTAAAGAAGAGAAGTTATGTTAAAATCTATGACAATGTCAGGAAAATAACACTCCAAGGACTTCAGCTTTAGATAGCTAACGTAAACTCATGTAAACTCGTACATCGCCTTGGTCCGTACAATTGCCCTTATTTTAGCACCCCAAAAACGTAATATTTCCTGTAATATCAATACCATGGTAAAGCACAATTTCTCCCCTTTCCAACAGAATAAATGACATGACCTAAACGCTGCCCGTTTCTGCATAATTCAAGCAGGCAATGAGCCCCGTCGGGTCTTTTTAAAAATGGCGGGTGGGGAAGTGAAACTAATGCGTGATAATGAGGAGAGATGTTGTGTGGGAAAATGGCTTTTTTTCCACTCGATCTGTCCAACTTATCACTTCATCGCCTCTAAAATGTAAATAAAACTCTATTAAAGAGTTTATATCACGTGTCATTACAAACCTATTTGAAGGTTTGTGTCGAATTTTTTAAAAATGACGAGGTATCCCCCAGTCACTGTCCATTTCTTGTTTTTAAAGTATGATAGAAGTGATACACCTGGTGGAGAGAGATTGTAAGACAGAAATAGTTGATTTATGCCTGCTGTACGTTACGACATGACAGATCAAGATGTAACAGAGGGTCCGTTTTTTCAACTCTTCTCCAATACTATAGAGCCATTCCAATTTGTAAGTCGCTCTGGATAAGAGCGTCTGCTAAATGACTTAAATGTAAATTACCATGTCGATCAACGCTTGAATAGAAACCTAGTTCAAACCCCCGATTTTGAGTCTACACAGTTCCATTAGTTTTCTTTCTAGCCTCGTTTGAATGTCGCGGTCGCGCAAGTTTGTACGGAATGGGGTGAGTTTACGTTAGCTTGCCGAGCAGGCAAACATTACCTTGCAGGGGCACATGTGTTCAGTTGTACTGTAATGTTTGCTGACGATGCATTTTTTGGTAAGCTAGGTAGCTAATATGTTACATAGCTATTTCGGTTCATATAAAACCTACACAAAAATGACAAAAGTTATAAACAGCACTGAGGCAAGTAAATGCACTGCTAACTTACTAGCTAGTAGCATGACCTTCACTAGTTAACTATAGACATAATGGAAGTCAACTCGCTAGTAGCATGCCCACCACTAGCTAACTATATAGACATCATGGAAGTCAACTAGCTAGTTTATCAACGTGCAAATCTATAACTTACTCTGGCAATATAACTAGCTAAAGGCTTTTCGTACTTTAAGAATATTATTTAACGAATATTTTTTGACATTTCGTTAAATGTGTGTAGATCCAAACTACATTCCAAGTGATAGTTTGGTCGTTACCTGCTACATGGCCTTTCCAGAGGAGAAAGATCAAGACGACGTCTGTTGAAATGTTCCAAGCACAACTGACGTTCATAACTAGATCTGGCATGTCGGTCCAACACAATAATCATCATTTCAACATCATATTTTTAAGTTGTCGGTTGTTACTTAGAAATATTCGTTCAATTTTAACAGCATATCACCGTGGATTTTTATTTGTTTCCAAATGCCAGTCTTTTTCAATACATAAATTAAGGACTATATTCAACAATGTAAGTAAAACCAGAAACCTATTACTTTTAGTAAAAATCATTGATTTTCTTTTGCAATATTTACTAAGCCCGTGGGTCATTTTTTCATAGTGTATAACGAATATGAATTCGGAGGGCAGAAATTATTTAATATAGTAGCGACCCAGACAGACAGCGGTGTGTTATGTGTCAGGCTATTAGTTGGTTATGTTGTACTTACCAGTACCCAGTGTTCGCGGGGTCCGACATGCCAATCAACCTGCTATCTGCCAATCACGGGAATGCCTGGAACGTTCTGATGCCGGGCTTCCTGGTGGTTGGTGGAGAGGCGTGGAGGGGGGTTGGGCAGGGAGCATTGGAAGTTAAGACCAGGTTTAGACGTTGTTTTCTCTCTTATGTCTGTCTTTCACAAGAGAAGGTCACTGTTGGTTTATAAAGTATCCTTCATTTATTTGTCGTGGGCTGCGGCCAAACAGTAGCATGTGGGGAGTTGGGTTAATAAACCGTACATTCGTAAACTCAACCCTCTGTCTGGACAATTGTTCCTTTATGATCTAGACAGGTCATTACAATATTAAAGCATAAGACCTCTCACTAAAGGCATCAGTCATACAAAAGTTATACTTAAATCCAAACTGGTTCTCTAGTAAATTGGTAGGAATGTCTCATCCTATGTTCAAGAAGGGCATTTTCCCCTTTATTCAGATTACACCTGCTCACTTTAGGTTGTTTGAAAAGGAAATAATATCCAAAATATCGTTCTTTTTTAAACAAGCCCTAGAAAATTGGTTGCAATTTCAGTTTAATCCACCTGAAAAGACAGAACAAATAATACAACAAAGAGTGGTGAAACTTAAATACTAATTGTTAAAAATAAAAAGGTATAATTTTAGTGAATGATATAAATAGGACTGGTGGAGTAGTGTCACACATGCAGCGAACACAGACATATGGAAATGTCTTCTCTACCCAAAATTACAACCAACTAATTGCAGCATGACCACAAAAATCGAAGAGGCAAGTAGAAGGGTAAAAAGTAAGGAACTTGTATGTCGGACCTGTATTAAAGAACATAAATGGTTAAAGAAAAGTGTGATAAATAAAAACATTCACCAATTTAATTTAAGGACCAAAAAAACTGACAGCTGTGCCATATAAATTGTAAAATAGATGGGAAGAGATTTTCGATGAACCTATTCCATGGCACATGGTTTATGAATTGATACGCAAAACGGCGGATTCAAAACTTCGAATTTTTCAGTTTAAATTACTATACAAAATTCTTGCAACCGATCAAATGTTTTATATATGGGGGATACAATCTTCCCAGCTCTGCAGATTTTGCGTTGAGGAGGCAGAGTCATTAGTCATTTAGTCAGTAATTTATTTTGATCCAGGTCCAGGAAGGCTGAAGAATTGCAACATTTGCCTTGACTTAACGCTGCAGAGAGCAATACTGGGTGATTTGAAAAGCCATAATCAATCAATAATATAATTAATTTAGCAAAAATGTTTATTTTTAATTTACAATCTGTAGAAGCTATGAGAATAGAAAGGTTCAGTACTTTTGTGAAATATCACATCACAGCACAGTTGAAAAATATATGGCAAATAGAAATCCCAAATGGATGGTGTTGAGAGATCGATGGGAGGGGTTGGATGGAGCTGAAGGGTGGAACGAATAACGAGATAACCAATGTAAAACATACGGGTCTGTAAAATGTATAGGTTCAGAGATGTTGCGAAATAGCACAGGTACAAATTGAAATCAAACTGGATGGACATCAGGAATAGAGGAAGAACTAAAAACAAACTAAACATAACTATTGTAAAATAGAGTATATCGATAAAATGTGTATAAGATGTATAATCTGAAGGTAGAAGCCTCAGTGTTATTGTTTATGAGTTTACTCCAATTGGGGGAAAGGTGGAGGGTTTGCAGGGAATAATAAAGGTATATTTTTTTTAAAGTATGTAAATCCATATAGGAATGAATATATATTTACCCCCCAAAATATATGGGGGATTGGAAATGATGCAGACAATTACATTGATGGAAGCAACAATCTTTCCACAATAATAAGCTGATCGTCCCCTTTAAAAAACATGTTTTTAAAGAGTGTGCAAAGCTCTCATCAAGGCAAAGGACACTCAAGGACATTCCGAGACAAGTCCCGATGCCACTCCTGCGTTGTCTTGGCTGTGTGATTAGGTTCCTTGTCCTGTTGGAAGGTGTACCTTCGCCCCAGTCTGAGCGATCTGGAGCAGGTTCTCATCAAGGATCTCTCTGTACTTTGCTCTGTTCATCTTTCCCTCGATTCTAACTAGTCTCCCAGGCCCTGCCGCTGAAAAACATCCCAACAGCATGTTGCCACCATCATGTTCACTCTTGGTTTCATCAGACCAGAGAATCTTGTTTCTCATGGTCTGTGAGTCTTTAGGGGTCTTTACTCCAAGCGGTATGTCATGTGTCTTTAATTGAGGAGTGGTTTCCGTCTGCCCACTCTACCATAAAACCCTTTATTAGTCGTAGTGCTGCAGATATGGTTCTCTTTCTGGAAGGTTCTACCATCTCCACAGATGAACTCAGGATGGAAACAGGATGCACCCGAGTTCAATTTCGAGTACTTGAATACTTATATACATACTTTAAAAATATATATATATATATAATAAATTAGCTAAAACACTTTTCATCCATTTTCGAATAAGGCTGTATGTAAAGGTAACAAAATGTGGAAAAAGTCAAGGAGTCTGAATATGTTCCCGAATGCACCGTAACTGCCTTAATGTTGCTGGACCCCAGGAAGAGTAGCTGCAGCATTGGCAGAAATTAACGGGGATCCCAAATAGAAATACAAGTACCAGTCAACACTTGAAAACTTAGCCCAACCTCAAGTATGTCACGACTATATTTATGTTCATTTCAAAGTAGGCCAATCCGAAAGTGCGCGTAAAAGTGGCGTCAGGTCTCCATGTCGGATTCCCCCAGTCCGCGCCTTCGTGTCAGCTGAACTGCGCTCCTGTCTTCACCCCACTGTCAGCTACAAGACAAACATGACATATAAAACGTGTGTTGGCCACAGAATAGATATATCTAGTCGAGGGAGATGAACACAGGGAAGAGTAAGACGCGTATATGCAGAAGAAGATGGCCTGTTGGATTATTTAATATAAAACGGCAGAACAGTCTTTCTGGTCGCAGGTTCCTCATATAGAAGTAACCTTCTCTACAGTATCGGAACAAATATACCTCGTCCAAAGTCTTTGCTAGTTTATTGACTCACTAAAGTGTTCCGTTATCGAACTTTACTATGTGTGAGCGAATCTACTTTTACGCATCATTGATTTGATGCGTTTTCGTAATTGTTAGTCTCGTCCATTAATTATGTCAGTACACTTAAGCTGATTTATTAGAAATTGCTTCATTAATTCAGTCATTCATTGATGGTTTGGTTGTCTGATTGATTAATACACTTGGTTGACATATTAAACTACAGGGGCAGCCATGACAGGAAGGTTGATGCTTGGCCTTGTTGCGTCACAATATAAAATGCCCCTGATGACGTAATGATCAAACACCAAGCTGCCACTGGTGAAATGACGGATCATTAGCTGATTGAACTACAAGGTGAACGGTAAGTACACCTGTCTGTCTGTTTATCAGATAAATGAGTGGATAGACAGTTTAATTGACCACCAGATATATCTAGGCTATTAGAAATGAATTGAACAAACTTGTTACATTTTAATGAATAAATCTTGTCCCAAATAATTATTTCAACTCAGAACTGAATTTGATGAAATTAGATAAGAGACAGTAATAACATGAAAAACATTTCCCCAAATACTAAACAAAGCTGTTTCTGTTGCTCTCTTTTTATAGTTTAATTGTTCTGAAAGCCACTTCCTATTCCAAGTATTCAAGACTAGAAGGAGCATTCTGATTAGAATACTGCAGACCAGTGAATGATGAATAGGAGGCCCAACCTGAATGGGTCTGGAGGACCAAGGTCCATCGGTGTTCCGCTGCTCTGTCCTTCTAACAGAGTGCTGCTGGAGAGAGAAGAGGTCAGCCAGGCCCCAGTGATGGCCTCCTCTTTCAGGCCCTCAGCGTTCCCCTCCCTGCATATTGTACCTCGTGCTCCCCCTCCAGACGAAATCAGTCCCAAGAGGCCCACAGCTGCCCGCAGAGAGAGGAGAGACCTCCAGTCCCTGGTTCCTGTCCAGGATGGATGTCGTGAGTCTCCCGGTTGGTTTAACAGCAGCAGCTCCCAGCTGCCTGCCAAAACCAACAGACGCAGGCGCAACAAGGAGCTTTCCTTCATCGAGGTTCTGAAGAACTTCAAGCTTCTACCTGATTCCCGGCCCAGCAGCCCAGAGAGCCTGTACCAGCCTGAGACAATGATACCTAGAATCCCTGTCGGCATCACTAGGCCTGATGTGAGGCCTAGCAACCCTCGGCAACCGACTAGAAGGCCTGTTAGACCAGTAGGCTTGGTCCAGCCTGATGTACAGCCATCCAGACCTGAGGGGAGGCCTAGCAACCCTCGGCGAACCACTAGACGGCCTGTTAGACCAGTGGGCCTGGTCCAGCCTGATGTACAGCCTTCCAGACCTGAGGGAGGCCTAGCAACCCTGTGGGCCCCACTAGACGGCCTGTTAGCCCCGTTGGCCTGGTCCAGCATGAGATACAGCCTTCCAGACCTGAGGGGAGGCCTAGCAACCCTCGGCGAACCACTAGACGGCCTGTTAGACCAGTGGGCGTGGTCCAGCCTGATGTACAGCCTTCCAGACCTGAGGGGAGGCCTAGCAACTCTGTGGGCCCCACTAGACGGCCTGTTAGCCCCGTTGGCCTGGTCCAGCCTGATGTACAGCCTTCCAGACCTGAGGGGAGGCCTAGCAACACTCGACGCACCACTAGGAGAAAAGTGAAGCCCAGTAATCCTGTGTGTCCCGTTATTCTTCAGTCCCGGCCTACCTGTCCTGTGAGAATCACTACCAGCACTGTGGATGTAGTCCAGCCTGAGTCCCGTCCTACCTGTCCTGCAGGGAGTCTGGTCCAGCCTGAGTCCTGTCCACCCTGCCCTCTGACCCTGGAGGAGCTGGCCCTTTCAGAGTCATGCAGCTTCAGCAACAATGTGTTTGTTCTCTCCATGCCGAAAGCTGCCCAGCCAGAGGAGGCTGCCAGAGGGAGCAGCAGCCCACCCAGGGACATCATCAGGCCTGAGGCCTTCGTCCAGACAGGACCCCTGCTGGCCAGGAGAGCCCAGAGGGATGCTCCTCCTGCAAAGAAGGTCCCCAAACCCCCGGTGGCCCCCCGGCCAAAACTGCTGCCCTCCCTGGGCCAGGGCAACGTGTCCCTTGTCAGTGCCAACGCCTGGGATGAAAGGACCAAGAAGAAGAGAAAGAAAGGTCAGCACTTCTTTGTGCAATGACACATTTTGTCTGTTGAATATATTGTCAATATTATATATGTTGTTTGCTGATGTACAACCAGGAAGATGATTGTCATGTTTTAATACATTCATAAATGAATTACTAATAAATGAATGTAACCTCATGTAATGTCATTTAAAGGAGTCAGAGTTCAGAGGTCTAGCCTGGGCCTGAGGCATATCCCCCGTGACCTAGAGCTGGCCATGATGAGACCCCGTCTGGTCAAGTCAGCCGTTCCCTCCCAGCAGCCCTACCAGCCGTGGGACGACGAGGACGAGGTGGACATCTACGCCCTGAGGCGAACAGCCTACATGTGTCCCATGTACGACCAGGAGGAGAACAGCGTCAGGGGCAACAAGAGGGTGGCAGTGGAGGCCCTGGACAACATTCCTTTCAGAAGGAAGATCACCTTGTGTCATTTCATGGGGGGTCGCAGGGTCATGCTGCCAAAAGACTACTAACCCCACCCCCCTCAATATCCACAACAACCCCCCTTTGTCCCAGACAGCAAAGAACAGGACACACACAGAGAGACAGAGTGGACACCAACAGGGCCATCAGAGGGACAGAGACCCTCTCAATAGAGGTTAGGAATGTCAGCTACTAAAAGGCTTCTATAGACCATCTCTGTAGCAAGAGAACCTCCAGTGATCAGACTGGACTGTCCTCTGTCTCCCCTCATCTCTGCTACTCCAGACTGGGCTGTCCTCTGTCTTCCCTCCCCACTACTCCCCCTAGAGTACCGCTGCACCCTGCCTCCCCTCCCCACTACTCCCCCTAGAGTACCGCTGCACCCTGCCTCCCTCCCCACTACCCCCTAGAGTACCGCTGCACCCTGCCTCCCCTCCCCACTACTCCCCCTAGAGTACCGCTGCACCCTGCCTCCCCTCCCCACTACCCCCCTAGAGTACCGCTGCACCCTGTCTCCCCTCCCCACTACTCCCCCTAGAGTACCGCTGCACCCTGCCTCCCCTCCCCACTACCCCCTAGAGTACCGCTGCACCCTGCCTCCCCTCCCCACTACTCCCCTAGAGTACCGCTGCACCCTGCCTCCCTCCCCTCCCCACTACTCCCCCTAGAGTACCGCTGCACCCTGCCTCTCCTCCCCTCCCCACTACTCCCCCTAGAGTACCGCTGCACCCTGCCTCCCCTCAGTATCTGTGTCATGTTGGTGCGCTGTTCATGTGTCTTGTGTTTGTTTATTAAATGTATTCACTTCCAGAACTTGCTTCCTGACTCTCATTGTACATCGTTACACCTTTACTTTTCCCTGAAGCATTACAGAAATAAAAACAAACCACTGAAGAAAATACAATCTTTGAGTGTTTTGAGTGAGTTGAGTACAGACACTGATGAATGTTAATGAGACGATGATACAGGATAAAACATGTCATAACTGACAGGATAAATTACAGGGATAAAATTCAACCATCAAAACTGAGAACAGCTTTAAAATAAAGGGGAAGTTTATTCATTGTATTATTATTGATCCATTGCAGATTATCCTACATGTCAATCAAACTGTGCTATGAGAATCATATTGCCCCCTAGACTCTCAGGCTGTGTTCCAAATGGTCCCCTATTCCCTATGGGCCCTGGTCAAAAGTAGTGCACTACATAGGGTTAAAGGGTACCATGTGGGACACAAGCCAAGCCAGACACACAGAAGACACACAGGACTCAGGACATCACATTACATACATAGACATGGGCAACAGCATCTTGTATCAACAATACTGCATCATGAGGACCGTTTCCACATGATGCTATGACATCATTAGAGCATCACTGTCAAAGTGAAAGGGGCAGACTGGTAAAAAACACCACTTAGAAAATCACTGGACAGTAACATCTGACAGTGGTGTTGAATGTCCAGCAGCAATACTAGTAGGATCCCATCCTATTATTCTCAATGATGCATTTTATACTCATTTCATTCAAGTCATTTGAATTAGAAAGAACAGATTGCATTGAAAAATATAATAATTTAATGCATGAATTTAGCTGAAAACTATAAACCATCAAAAAAGTCTTTGGAGTCAAACAGTAAAACGCAGATGAAAGACACCTTGGAGATCCCGATATCAACACATTGTAACGTTGTCCCTTCTAACAGAATGGCTGTTCCACCTAGTAGTCCATCACATTGTAACGTTGTCCCTTCTAACAGAATGGCTGTTCCACCTAGTAGTCCATCACATTGTAACGTTGTTCCTTCTAACAGAATGGCTGTTCCACCTAGTAGTCCATCACAGAAGTAGGTGGTCAGTAATGGTTCTTGTGTTGTAGTAAGCCAACTTAGTCAACTGATTTAGTAAGCCTTAGATTGCATTTATGATATGTGACTTGAAGGTTTTTCCTGAAATAGTCCATCCATTTCCAACAGTGAAAACCCAGCCCACATTTTTTTGCATAGAAACACTATAATGTTCTCTTATCAGACACTGAAGAAGAAGAAGAAACCAAAAGCCCTTTCATGGTTTTAGAACGGTTGTCCAAAGAAGCACAACTTTGGTGGTTGAAAGTCATCAAACATCTGAAGTCAACAGCTCTCTGTGATTGTAAAGTCATCAAACATGGAGTCAGTCAACATCTCTCTGTGATTGTAAAGTCAAATCAAATCAAATAACTGAAAACTATTTTTTTTTTAAGTTTATCCTTCATTTAACTAGGCAAGTCAGGAACAGTGGGTTAACGTGTTCAATCCATTTGGTTGATTTAAAAATACAGTATATAAAATACCCGTCCAGCATCACTACTCTGGACGGCTCTGACTTAGAATATGTGGATAACTACAAATACCTAGGTGTCTGGCTAGACTGTAAACTCTCCTTCCAGACTCACATTAAGCATCTCCAATACAAAATTAAATCTAGAATCGGCTTCCTATTTCGCAACAAAGCATCGTTCACCCATGCTGCCAAACATACCCTCGTAAAACTAAGCATCCAACCAATCCTCAACTTTGGCGATGTCATTTATAAAATAGCCTCCAACCCTCTACTCAACAAATTGGATGCGGTCCATCACAGTGCCATCCATTTTTGTCACCAAAGCCCCATACACTACCCACCACTGCGACCTGTATGCTCTCGTTGGCTGGCCCTCGCTTCACTCTCGTCGCCAAACCTGCTCCAGGTCATCTACAAGTCTCTGCTAGGTCAAGCCCCACCTAATCTCAGCTCACTGGTCACCATAGCAGCACCCACCCGAAGCATGCGCTCCAGCAGGTATATCTCACTGGTCACCCCCAAAGCAATTCATCCTTTGGCCGCCCTTCCTTCCAGTTCTCTGCTGCCAATGACTGGAACGAACTGCAAAAATCACTGAAGCTGGAGACTCATATCTCCCTCACTAACTTTAAGCACCAGCTGTCAGAGCAGCTCACAGATCACTGCACCTGTACATAGTCAATCTGTAAACAGCCCATCCAACAACCTCCTCCCCATACTGTATTTATCTTGCTCCTTTGCACCCCAGTATCTCTACTTGCACATTCATCTTCTGCACATCTACCAGTCCAGTGTTTAATTTCTATATTGTATTTACTTCGCCACCATGGCCTATTTTCTCCCTTATCTTACCTCATTTGCACTCACTGTATATAGACTTTTTGTTGTCCTTTTCTACTGTAATATTGACTGTGTTTATTCCATGTGTAACTCTGTTGTTGTATGTGTCAAACTGCTTTGCTTTATCTTGGCCAGGTAGCAGTTGAAAAATGAGAACTTGTTCTCAACTCGCCTACCTGGTTAAATAAAGGTGAAATAATAATAATATATAATATATAAATATATCTAATACCGATTATTCACACTAATGTTGTGTTTCTGTAATAACAATATCCTGTGTATCCTGTATTCTGGTTACATTTCTGGATTCAGTCTGAGTTTTCCTCATTGGGGAAATCATGGGGCCCTACAAGCCCTTATGTGAGTTACAATGAAAACACACAGACATTTGAATATACGCACAGACAGCTGTGTGTTATGTGTTAGGCTAGGAGGTGGTTGTGTTGTACTGACCAGTACCCGGTTTCATTTCCGACATGTCAATCAACCTGCTATCTGCCAATCACGGGAATGCCTGGAATGTTCTGATGCCGGGCATCCTGGTGGTTGGCGGAGTGGCGTGGAGGAGGGTTGGGCAGGGGGGTGGAGCATTGGAAGTTAAGTCCAGGTTCAGCCTTTGTTCTCTCTCTCTTACGTCTGGGCTTCCCAAGAGAAGGTCACGATTGGTTTGTGGGTTATCTGTCATCTTTTTGGCGTGTGCTACGGCCCAAACAGTAGCCTGTGTAAAGTTGGTTTAATAAACCGTCAATTCGCAAACTCAAGCCTCTGTCTGGACAATTGTTCATTTATGATCTAGGCAGGTCATTACAATATTGACACACCTTGTCAATGTATTCTGGAAAATATGGTCTGTCCAGTACTCAGGAACGTCTGAACACCTATACCTAAAGAAGAGAAGTTGTATTAAAATCTATGACAATGTCAGGAAAATAACACTCCAAGGACATCAGCTTCAGATAGCTAACGTAAATTCACGTAAACTCGTACATCGCCTCGGTCCGTACAATTGTCCTTATTTTAGCGCCCCAAAAACGTAATACTTCCAGATCAACTGTAATGTCAAAACCATTGTAAAGCACAATTTCTCCCCTTTCCAACAGAATAAACGACATGACCTAAACGCTGCCCGTTTCTGCATAATTCAGGCAGGCAATGAGCCCCGTCGGGTCTCTTTAAAAATGGCTGGTGGGGAAGTGAAACTAATGCGTGATAGTGAGAAGGAGAGATGTTGTGTGGGAAAATGGCTTTTCCCACTTGATCTGTCCAACTTATCACCTAATCGCCTCTAAAATGTAAATAAAACACTATTAAAGAGTTTATATAACGTGTCATTACAAACCTATTTGAAGGTTTGTGTCGAATTTGAATCGGATTTTTAGGGCGGTGCTAAAGTGATGTTAGAAGGAAACAGCGGCTTTGAGAATGATGATCGCATGCAATGATGACGATAGAAATGACAAGGTATCCCCCAGTCACTGTCTATTTCTTGTTTTTAAAGGATGATAGAAGTGATACACCTGGTGGAGAGAGATTGTAAGACAGAAATAGTTGATTTATGCCTGCTGTACGTTACGACATAACAGATCAAGACGTAACAGAGGGTCTGTTTTTTCAACTTTTCTCCAATACTATAGAGCCATTACCATGTCGATCAACGCATGAATAGAAACCTAGTTCACACCCCCGATTTTGACTTAGTTTTCTTTCTAGCCTCGTTTGAATGTCGCGGTTAGTTTACGTTAGCTTGCCTAGCAGGCAAACATTACCTTGCAGCTCTACTGTAATGTTTGCTGACGATGCATTTTTTGGTAAGCTAGGTAGCTAATATGTTACATAGCTATTTCGGGTCATATAAAACCTACACAAAAATGACAAAAGTTATAAACAGCACTGAGGCAAGTAAATGCACTGCTAACTTACTCGCTAGTAGCATGACCTTCACTAGTTAACTATAGACATCATGGAAGTCAACTAGCTAGTAGCATGCCCACCACTAGCTAACTATAGACATCATGGAAGTTAACTAGCTAGTTTATCAACATGCAAATATATAACTTACTCTGACAATATAACTAGCTAAAGGCTTTTCGTACATGAAGAATATTATTTAACGAATATTTTTTTACATTTCGTTGAAAATGTGTGTATGTCCAAACTACATTCCAAGTGATAGTTTGGTCGTTACCTGCTACATGGCCTTTCCAGAGGAGAAAGATCAAGACGACGTCTGTTGAAATGTTCCAAGCACAACTGACGTTCATAACTAGATCTGGCATGTCAGTCCAACACAATAATGATCATTTCAACATCATATTTTTAAGTTGTTGGTTGTTACTAAGAAATATTCGTTAAATTTAACGGCATTTCACCATCGATGTTCGACATGCCACTCAACCTGCTATCAAGCCAATCACGGGAATGCTTGGAACGTTCTGATGCCGGGCTTCCTGGTGGTTGGTGGAGAGGCGTGGAGGGGGTTGGGCAGGGAGCATTGGAAGTTAAGACCAGGTTTAGACGTTATTCTCTCTCCTTTGTCTGTCTTTCACAAGAGAAGGTCACGGTTGGTTTATAAGGTATCCTTCATGTATTTGTCGTGGGCTGCGGCCAAACAGTAGCCTGTGGGGAGTTGGGTTAATAAACCGTATATTCGAAAACTCAACCCTCTGTCTGGACAATTGTTCCTTTATGATCTAGTCAGGTCATTACAATATTAAAGCATTAGACCGCTCACTAAAGGCATCAGTCATACAAAAGTTATACTTAAATCAAAACTGGTTCTCTAGTAAATTGGTAGGAATGTCTCATCCTATGTTCAAGAAGGGCCTTTTCCCCTTTATTCAGATTACACCTGCTCACTTTAGGTTGTTTGAAAAGGAAATAATCTCCAAAATATCGTTCTTTTTTAAACAAGCTTTAGAAAGTTGGTTGTAATTTCAGTTTAATCCAACTGAAAAGACAGAACAAATAACACAATACTAATTGATTAATAAAAACATTTTTTCGAAGAAATATTTTAAAAAGGTATAATTTCAGTGAATGATATCATAAATAGGACTGGTGGAGTTGTGTCACACATGCAGCTAACACAGACATATGGAAATGTCTGCTCGACCCAAAATTACAACCAACTAATTGCAGCATTACCACAAAAATGGAAGAGGCAAGTAGAAGGGGAAAAAGTAAGGAACTTGTATGTCGGACCTGTATTTAAAGAACATAAATGGTTAAAGAAAAGTGTGATAAATAAAAACATATACCAATTTAATTTAAGGACCAAAATACAGCTGTGCCATATAAATGGCAAAATAGTTGGGAAGAGATTTTCGATGAACCCATTCCATGGCACATGGTTTATGAATTGATACGCAAAACAACCGCGGATTCAAAACTTCGAATTTTTCTATTTAAATTAATATACAAAATTCTTGCAGCCAATCGTATGTTATATATATGGGGGACACAGTCTTCCCAGCTCTGCAGATTTTGCCGTGAGGAGGCAGAGTCATTCGATCATTTATTTGGGTATTGTCCATATGTAGCTCGTTTTTGGTCACAGGTCCAGGAATGGCTGAAGAATTGCAGCTAACGCTGCAGATAGTAATACTGGGTGATTTGAAAAGCCATAGTCAATAAATCAATAATCTAATAATTATTTTACCAAAAATGTTTATTTTTAATTTACAATCTGTAGAAGCTATGAGAATAGAAAGGTTCAGTACTTTTGTGAAGCATCACATCACAGCACAGTTGAAAAATATATGGCAAATAGAAATCCCAAATGGATGGTGTTGAGAGATCGATGGGAGGAGTTGAATGGAGCTGAAAGGTGGAACGAATAACAAGATAACCAATGTAAAACATACGGGTCTGTAAAATGTATAAAGGTTCAGAAATGTTGCGAAATAGCACAGTTACAAATAGAAATCAAACTGGATGGACATCAGAAATAGAGGAAGAACTAAAAACAAACTGAATATAACTATTGTAAAATAGATTGTGTTTATGTACTTTGCTCTATTCATCTTTCCCTTGATTCTAACTCGTCTCCCAGGCCCTGCCGCTGAAAACATCCCCACAGTATAATGCTGCCACCACCATGTTCCATGTTTCATTAGACCAGAGAATCTTGTTTCTCATGATCTGAGAGTCTTTAGGTGCCTTTTGGCAAACTCCACGCGGGCTGTCGTGCCTTTTACTGAGGAGTGGCTTCCCTCTGCCCACTCCACCATAAAAGCCTGATTAGTGGAGTGCTGCAGATATGGTTCTCTTTCTGGAAGGTTCTCCCATCTGCAGAGAGGAACTCTGGAGCGCAGTCAGTGTAACCATCTGATCTTGGTGACTGACCAAGGCCTTTCTCCCCCGATTGCTCAGTTTGTCCTGGCTGACAGCTCTAGGAAGAGTCTTGGTGGTTCTAAAATTCTTCCATTTAAGAATGATGGAGGCCACTGTGTTCTTTGGCACCTCCAATGCTGCTAAAACGTTTTTCATCCATTTTAGAATGAGGCTGTAACGTAAAAAAATGTTGAAAAAGTCAAGGGGTCTGAATACTTTCCAAATGCACCGTATCTGCCTCAATGTTGCTGGACCCCAGGAAGAGTAGCTGCTGCCTTGGCAAGAATGAATGTGGATCCTAAATAAATATAAATACCAGTCAATTGCCAGGGTTAGAGCTTCCATGTCTGTTCTATTCATTCTTATTTCTATGGTCAGGCCTTAGGGTATTACATGTAAACAAGATAAGCTAAATAAACACACGAATTATTGAATAAGTAATTGGTTAATATGTGAGAAGGAATTCCCGAAATCTTTAAAATAATAACAACGTGCAAAAATACAGGCCAAAGCACATCAGCAGTTGTATTTACCCCACCAACACTGCAGAAGGCCGATCCACTATTAGACTGTATTTCTCTATATCAAAATGTGTCAATCCAACACTTGAACACTTAGCCCAACCTCCAGTATGTTACGATAATATTTATATTCATTTTAAAGTAGGCCAATCCGAAAGTGCGCGTAAAAGTGGCGTCAGGTCTCCATGTCGGATTCCCCCAGTCCGCGCCTTCGTGTCAGCTGAACTGCGCTCCTGTCTTCACCCCACTGTCAGCTACAAGACAAACATGACATATAAAACGTGTGGTGGCCACAGAATAGATATATCTAGTCGAGGGAGATGAACACAGGAAAGAGTAAGACGCGTATGCAGAAGAAGATGGCCAGGTGGATTATTTTATATAAAACGGCAGAACAGTCTTTATGGTCGCAGGTTCCTCATATAGAAGTAACCTTCTCTACAGTATTGGGACAAATATACCTCGCCCAAAGTCTTGGCTAGTTTATTGACTCACTAAAGTGGTTCGTTGTCGAACTTTACTATGTGGGAGCGAATCTACTTTTACGCATCATTGATTTGATGCGTTTTCGTAATTGTTAGTCTTATCCATAAATGATGTCAGTACACTTAAGCTGATTTATTAGAAATTGCTTCATTAATTCAGTCATTCATTGATGGTTTGATTGTCTGATTGATTAATACACTTGGTTGACATATTAAACTACAGGGGCAGCCATGACAGGAAGGTTGATGCTTGGCATTGTTGCGTCACAATACAAAATGCCTCTGATGACGTAATGATCAAACACCAAGCTGCCACTGGTGAAATGACGGATCATTAGCTGATTGAACTACAAGGTGAACGGTAAGTACACCTGTCTGTCTGTTTATCAGATAAATGAGGGGATAGACAGTTTTATTGACCACCAGATATATCTAGGCTATTAGAAATGAATTGAACAAACTTGTTACATTTTAATGAATATATCTTGTCCCAAAAAATTATTTCAACTCACAACTGAATGTGATGGAATTAGATGAGACAGTAAAACATTTTTTTAAATTTCCCCAAATACTAAACAAAGCTGTTTCTGTTGCTCTCTTTTCATAGAGTTTAATTGTTCTGAAAGCCACTTCCTATTCCAAGTATTCAAGACTAGAAGGAGCATTCTGATTAGAATACTGCAGACCAGTGAATGATGAATAGGAGGCCCAACCTGAATGGGTCTGGAGGACCAAGGTCCATCGGTGTTCCGCTGCTCTGTCCTTCTAACAGAGTGCTGCTGGAGAGAGAAGAGGTCAGCCAGGCCCCAGTGATGGCCTCCTCTTTCAGGCCCTCAGCGTTCCCCTCCCTGCATGTTGTACCTCGTGCTCCCCTCCAGACGAAATCAGGCCCAAGAGGCCCACAGCTGCCCGCAGAGAGAGGAGAGACCTCCAGTCCCTGGTTCCTGTCCAGGATGGATGTCGTGAGTCTCCCGGTTGGTTTAACAGCAGCAGCTCCCAGCTACCTGCCAAAACCAACAGACGCAGGCGCAACAAGGAGCTTTCCTTCATCGAGGTTCTGAAGAACTTCAAGCTTCTACCTGATTCCCGGCCCAGCAGCCCAGAGAGCCTGTACCAGCCTGAGACAATGATACCTAGAATCCCTGTCGGCATCACTAGGCCTGATGTGAGGCCTAGCAACCCTCGGCAACCGACTAGAAGGCCTGTTAGACCAGTAGGCTTGGTCCAGCCTGATGTACAGCCATCCAGACCTGAGGGGAGGCCTAGCAACCCTCGGCGAACCACTAGACGGCCTGTTAGACCAGTGGGCCTGGTCCAGCCTGATGTACAGCCTTCCAGACCTGAGGGGAGGCCTAGCAACCCTGTGGGCCCCACTAGACGGCCTGTTAGCCCCGTTGGCCTGGTCCAGCATGAGATACAGCCTTCCAGACCTGAGGGGAGGCCTAGCAACCCTGTGGGCCCCACTAGACGGCCTGTTAGACCAGTGGGCCTGGTCCAGCCTGATGTACAGCCTTCCAGACCTGAGGGGAGGCCTAGCAACCCTGTGGGCCCCACTAGACGGCCTGTTAGCCCCGTTGGCCTGGTCCAGCATGAGATACAGCCTTCCAGACCTGAGGGGAGGCCTAGCAACCCTCGGCGAACCACTAGACGGCCTGTTAGACCAGTGGGCCTGGTCCAGCCTGATGTACAGCCTTCCAGACCTGAGGGGAGGCCTAGCAACTCTGTGGGCCCCACTAGACGGCCTGTTAGCCCCGTTGGCCTGGTCCAGCCTGATGTACAGCCTTCCAGACCTGAGGGGAGGCCTAGCAACACTCGACGCACCACTAGGAGAAAAGTGAAGCCCAGTAATCCTGTGTGTCCCGTTATTCTTCAGTCCCGGCCTACCTGTCCTGTGAGAATCACTACCAGCACTGTGGATGTAGTCCAGCCTGAGTCCCGTCCTACCTGTCCTGCAGGGAGTCTGGTCCAGCCTGAGTCCTGTCCACCCTGCCCTCTGACCCTGGAGGAGCTGGCCCTTTCAGAGTCATGCAGCTTCAGCAACAATGTGTTTGTTCTCTCCATGCCGAAAGCTGCCCAGCCAGAGGAGGCTGCCAGAGGGAGCAGCAGCCCACCCAGGGACATCATCAGGCCTGAGGCCTTCGTCCAGACAGGACCCCTGCTGGCCAGGAGAGCCCAGAGGGATGCTCCTCCTCCAAAGAAGGTCCCCAAACCCCGGTGGCCCCCCGGCCCAAACTGCTGCCCTCCCTGGGCCAGGGAAACGTGTCCCTTGTCAGTGCCAACGCCTGGGATGAAAGGACCAAGAAGAAGAGAAAGAAAGGTCAGCACTTCTTTGTGCAATGACACATTTTGTCTGTTGAATATATTGTCAATATTATATATGTTGTTTGCTGATGTACAACCAGGAAGATGATTGTCATGTTTTAATACATTCATAAATGAATTACTAATAAATGAATGTAACCTCATGTAATGTCATTTAAAGGAGTCAGAGTTCAGAGGTCTAGCCTGGGCCTGAGGCATATCCCCCGTGACCTGGAGCTGGCCATGATGAGACCCCGTCTGGTCAAGTCAGCCGTTCCCTCCCAGCAGCCCTACCAGCCGTGGGACGACGAGGACGAGGTGGACATCTACGCCCTGAGGCGAACAGCCTACATGTGTCCCATGTACGACCAGGAGGAGAGCAGCGTCAGGGGCAACAAGAGGGTGGCAGTGGAGGCCCTGGACAACATTCCTTTCAGAAGGAAGATCACCTTGTGTCATTTCATGGGGGGTTGCAGGGTCATGCTGCCAAAAGACTACTAACCCCACCCCCCTCAATATCCACAACCCCCCTTTGTCCCAGACAGCAAAGAACAGGACACACACAGAGAGACAGAGTAGACACCAACAGGGCCATCAGAGGAACAGAGACCCTCTCAGTAGAGGTTAGGAATGTCAGCTACTAAAAGGCTTCTATAGACCATCTCTGTAGCAAGAGAACCTCCAGTGATCAGACTGGACTGTCCTCTGTCTCCCCTCATCTCTGCTACACCAGACTGGGCTGTCCTCTGTCTCCCCTCATCTCTGCTACACCAGACTGGGCTGTCCTCTGAGTACCGCTGCACCCTGCCTCCCCTCCCCTCCCCACTACTCCCCCTAGACCGCTGCACCCTGCCTCCCCCTACTCCCCCTAGAGTACCGCTGCACCCTGCCTCCCCTCCCCACTACTCCCCCTAGAGTACCGCTGCACCCTGCCTCCCCTCCCCACTACTCCCCCTAGAGTACCGCTGCACCCTGCCTCCCCTCCCCACTACTCCCCCTAGAGTACCGCTGCACCCTGCCTCCCCTCCCCACTACTCCCCCTAGAGTACCGCTGCACCCTGCCTCCCTCCTCCCCTCCCCTCCCCACTACTCCCCCTAGAGTACCGCTGCACCCTGCCTCCCCTCCCCACTACTCCCCCTAGAGTACCGCTGCACCCTGCCTCCCCTCCCCACTACTCCCCCTAGAGTACCGCTGCACCCTGCCTCCCCTCCCCTCCCCACTACTCCCCCTAGAGTACCGCTGCACCCTGTCTCCCCCCCCTCCCCACTACTCCCCCTAGAGTACTGCTGCACCCTGCCTCCCCTCACTCCCCTCTGTATCTGTGTCATGTTGGTGCGCTGTTCATGTGTCTTGTGTTTGTTTATTAAATGCATTCACTTCCAGAACTTGCTTCCTGACTCTCATTGTACATCGTTACACCTTTACTTTTCCCTGAAGCATTACAGAAATAAAAACAAACCACTGAAGAAAATACAATCTTTGAGAGTTTTGAGTGAGTTGAGTACAGACACTGATGAATGTTAATGAGACGATGATACAGGATAAAACATGTCATAACTGACAGGATAAATTACTTGGATAAAAATCAAGCATCAAAACTGAGAACAGCTTTAAAATAAAGGGGAAGTTTATTCATTGTATTATAATTGATCCATTGCAGATTATCCTACATGTCAATCAAACTGTGCTGTGAGAATCATATTGCCCCCTAGACTCTCAGGCTGTGTTCCAAATGGTCCCCTATTCCCTATGGGCCCTGGTCAAAAGTAGTGCACTACATAGGGTTAAAGGGTACCATGTGGGACACAAGCCAAGCCAGACACACAGAAGACACACAGGACTCAGGACATCACATTACATACATAGACATGGGCAACAGCATCTTTTATCTACAATACTGCATCATGAGGACCGTTTCCACATGATGCTATGACATCATTAGAGCATCACTGTCAAAGTGAAAGGGACAGACTGGTAAAAAACACCACTTAGAAAATCACTGGACAGTAACATCTGACAGTGGTGTTGAATGTCCAGCAGCAATACTAGTAGGATCCCATCCTATTATTCTCAATGATGCATTTTATACTCATTTCATTCAAGTCATTTGAATTAGAAAGAACAGATTGCATTGAAAAATATAATAATTTAATGCATGAATTTAGCTGAAAACTATAAACCATCATAAAAGTCTTTGGAGTCAAACAGTAAAACGCAGATGAAAGACACCTTGGAGATCCCGATATCAACACATTGTAACGTTGTTCCTTCTAACAGAATGGCTGTTCCACCTAGTAGTCCATCACATTGTAACGTTGTTCCTTCAACCATTGTTCACATCTTATAAAACACTGAAGAAGAAGAAACCAAAAGCCCTTTCATGGTTTTAGAACAGTTGTCTAAAGAAGCACAACTTTGGTGTTTGAAAGTCATCAAGCATGAAGTCAACATCTCTCTGTGATTGTAAAGTCATCAAGCATGGAGTCAGTAAACAGCTCTCTGTGATTGTAAAGTCATCAATGGAGTCAGTAAACATGGAGTCAGTCAACATCTCTCTGTGATTGTAAAGTCATCAAACATGGAGTCAGTCAACAGCTCTCTGTGATTGTAAAGTCATCAAGCATGGAGTCAGTAAACAGCTCTCTGTGATTGTAAAGTCATCAAACATGGAGTCAGTCAACAGCTCTCTGTGATTGTAAAGTCATCAAACATGGAGTCAGTCAACAGCTCTCTGTGATTGTAAAGTCATCAAGCATGGAGTCAGTCAACAGCTCTCTGTGATTGTAAAGTCTTCAAGCATGGAGTCAGTCAACAGCTCTCTGTGATTGTAAAGTCATCAAGCATGGAGTCAGTAAACAGCTCTCTGTGATTGTAAAGTCATCAAACATGGAGTCAGTCAACAGCTCTCTGTGATTGTAAAGTCATCAAACATGGAGTCAGTCAACAGCTCTCTGTGATTGTAAAGTCATCAAGCATGGAGTCAGTCAACAGCTCTCTGTGATTGTAAAGTCATCAAACATGGAGTCAGTCAACAGCTCTCTGTGATTGTAAAGTCATCAAACATGGAGTCAGTCAACAGCTTATTCCTCTCAGTCCATCAGCCAAAATTATCAATATCATAACTTAAATCATAGTCATATTGATTGATAAGGATAACGCAAACAGCAGCAGGCATGCTAAGTTCAGGCATTCTGGAACATTCCAGGGAGATACCGATTCAGAGGTGGGGGGCGGGGTTTAGGCTAGGTAGCTGTCTGTCTGTCATCGGAAAACCAGCGTGGAGGCCTTGAGACAGGTGAAGGAGGCAGTGAGACAGGTGAAGGAGGCAGTGAGACAGGTGAGGAAGAGAGAAACAGACAGGTAGATCTGCGATGCATCTCCACATTCCTTGGCGTTTTCCTGAAATCAATCGTTAACACACAGTTACAGCCAGTGGTATAATGAAAACGTGTTATTACACAAGGAGAAGTGCTAACCTTTCTTCTTCTTGGTCCAAACATCACATCAAATAACTGAAAACTATTTTTTTTAAAGATGTTTATCCTTCATTTAACTAGGCAAGTCAGGAACAGTGGGTTAACATGTTCAATCCATTTGGTTGATTTAAAAATACAGTATATAAAATACCCGTCCAGCATCACTACTCCGGACGGCTCTGACTTAGAATATGTGGATAACTACAAATACCTAGGTGTCTGGCTAGACTGTAAACTCTCCTTCCAGACTCACATTAAGCATCGCCAATCCAAAATTAAATCTAGAATCGGCTTCCTATTTCCCAACAAAGCATCGTTCACTCATGCTGCCAAACATACCCTCGTAAAACTAACCATCCAACCAATCCTCGACTTTGGCGATGTCATTTATAAAATAGCCTCCAACCCTCTACTCAACAAATTGGATGCGGTTCATCACAGTGACATCCGTTTTGTCACCAAAGCCCCATATACTACCCACCACTGTGACCTGTATGCTCTCGTTGGCTGGCCCTCGCTTCACTCTTGTCGCCAAACCCACTGGCTCCAGGTCACCTACAAGTCTCTGCTAGGTCAAGCCCCACCTTATCTCAGCTCACTGGTCACCATAGCAGCACCCACCCGTAGCATGCGCTCCAGCAGGTATATGTCACTGGTCACCCCAAAGCAATTCTTCCTTTGGCGGCCTCTCCTTCCAGTTCTCTGCTGCCAATGACTGGAACGAACTGCAAAAATCACTGAAGCTGGAGACTCATATCTCCCTCACTAACTTTAAGCACCAGCTGTCAGAGCAGCTCACAGATCACTGCACCTGTACATAGTCAATCTGTAAACAGCCCATCCAACAACAACCTCCCCATACTGTATTTATCTTGCTCCTTTGCACCCCAGTATCTCTACTTGCACATTCATCTTCTGCACATCTACCAGTCCAGTGTTTAATTTCTATATTGTATTTACTTCGCCACCATGGCCTATTTACTGCCTTATCTTACCTCATTTGCACTCACTGTATATAGACTTTTTGTTTTCCTTTTCTACTGTAATATTGACTGTATGTGTTTATTCCATGTGTAACTCTGTTGTTGTATGTGTCAAACTGCTTTGCTTTATCTTGGCCAGGTAGCAGTTGAAAAATGAGAACTTGTTCTCAACTAGCCTACCTGGTTAAATAAAGGTGAAAATAAATAAATATATATATCTAATACCAATTATTCACACTAATGTTGTGTTTCTGTAATAAAAATATCCTGTCCGAGGGCAACCTGTATTCTGTTTACATTTCTGGATTCCATAGGATTCAGTCTGAGTTTTCCTCATTGGGGAAATCATGGGGCCCTACAATCCTTTATGTGAGTTACAATGAAAACACACAGACATTTGAATATATTGACATACCTTGTCAATATATTCTGGAAAATATGGTCTGTCCAGTACTCAGGAACGTCTGAACACCTATACCTAAAGAAGAGAAGTTGTATTAAAATCTATGACAATGTCAGGAAAATAACACTCAAAGGACTTCAGCTTTAGATAGCTAATGTAAACTCACGTAAACTCGTACATCGCCTTGGTCCGTACAATTGCCCTTATTTTAGCACCCCAAAAACGTGATATTTCCTGCAATGTCAATACCATGGTAAAAACACAATTTCTCCCCTTTCCAACAGAATAAATTACATGACCTAAACGCTGCCCGTTTCTGCATAATTCAAGCAGGCAAAGAGCCCCGTCGGGTCTTTTTAAAAATGGCGGGTGGGGAAGTGAAACTAATGCGTGATAGTGAGGAGAGATGTTGTGTGGGAAAATGGCTTTTTTGCCACTCAACTGTCCAACTTATCACTTCATTGCCTCTAAAATGTAAATACAACACTATTAAAGAGTTTATATTTTGTTTGTTTGCAAGTTTGTACGGAATGGGGTGAGTTTACGTTAGCTTGCCTAGCAGGCAAACATGACCTTGCAGGGGCACATGTGTTCAGTTCTACTGTAATGTTTGCTGACGATGCATTTTTTGGTAAGCTAGGTAGCTAATATGTTACATTGCTATTTCGGTTCATATAAAACCTACACAAAAATTGCAAAAGTTATAAACAGCACTGAGGCAAGTAAATGCACTGCTAACTTACTAGCTAGTACCATGACCTTTACTAGTTAACTATAGACATCATGGAAGTTAACTAGCTAGTTTATCAACATAAAAAATATATAACTTACTCTGACAATATAACTAGCTAAAGGCTTTTCGTACCTGAAGAATATTATTTAACGAATATTTTTTGACATTTCGTTGAAAATGTGTGTATAGATCCAAACATCATTCCAAGTGATAGTTTGGTCGTTACCTGCTACATGGCATTTCCAGAGGAGAAAGATCAAGACGACGTCTGTTGAAATGTTCCAAGCACAACTGACGTTCATAACTAGATCTGGCATGTCAGTCCAACACAATAATGATCATTTCAACATCATATTTTTAAGTTGTTGGTTGTTACTAAGAAATATTCGTTAAATTTAACGGCATTTCACCATCGATGTTCGACATGCCACTCAACCTGCTATCTGCCAATCACGGGAATGCTTGGAACGTTCTGATGCCGGGCTTCCTGGTGGTTGGTGGAGAGGCGTGGAGGGGGTTGGGCAGGGAGCATTGGAAGTTAAGACCAGGTTTAGACGTTGTTCTCTCTCTTGTCTGCCTGTCTTTCACAAGAGAAGGTTACGGATGGTTTATAAGGTATCCTTCATGTATTTGTCGTGGGCTGCGGCCAAACAGTAGCCTGTGGGGAGTTGGGTTAATAAACCGTATATTCGAAAACTCAACCCTCTGTCTGGACAATTGTTCCTTTATGATCTAGTCAGGTCATTACAATATTAAAGCATTAGACCGCTCACTAAAGGCATCAGTCATACAAAAGTTATACTTAAATCAAAACTGGTTCTCTAGTAAATTGGTAGGAATGTCTCATCCTATGTTCAAGAAGGGCCTTTTCCCCTTTATTCAGATTACACCTGCTAACTTTAGGTTTTTTGAAAAGGAAATAATCTCCAAAATATCGTTCTTTTTAAAACAAGCTTTAGAAAGTTGGTTGTAATTTCAGTTTAATCCAACTGAAAAGACAGAACAAATAATACAATACTAATTGATTAATAAAAACATTTTTTCGAAGAAATATTTTAAAAAGGTATAATTTCAGTGAATGATATCATAAATAGGACTGGTGGAGTTGTGTCACACATGCAGCTAACACAGACATATGGAAATGTCTGCTCGACCCAAAATTACAACCAACTAATTGCAGCATTACCACAAAAATGGAAGAGGCAAGTAGAAGGGGAAAAAGTAAGGAACTTGTATGTCGGACCTGTATTTAAAGAACATAAATGGTTAAAGAAAAGTGTGATAAATAAAAACATATACCAATGTAATTTAAGGACCAAAAACTGACAGCTGTGCCATATAAATGGCAAAATAGTTGGGAAGAGATTTTCGATGAACCCATTCCATGGCACATGGTTTATGAATTGATACGCAAAACAACCGCGGATTCAAAACTTCGAATTTTTCTATTTAAATTAATATACAAAATTCTTGCAGCCAATCGTATGTTATATATATGGGGGACACAGTCTTCCCAGCTCTGCAGATTTTGCCGTGAGGAGGCAGAGTCATTCGATCATTTATTTGGGTATTGTCCATATGTAGCTCGTTTTTGGTCACAGGTCCAGGAATGGCTGAAGAATTGCACCTAACGCTGCAGATAGTAATACTGGGTGATTTGAAAAGCCATAGTCAATCAATCAATAATATAATAATTATTTTACCAAAAATGTTTATTTTTAATTTACAATCTGTAGAAGCTATGAGAATAGAAAGGTTCAGTACTTTTGTGAAGCATCACATCACAGCACAGTTGAAAAATATATGGCAAATAGAAATCCCAAATGGATGGTGTTGAGAGATCGATGGGAGGAGTTGAATGGAGCTGAAGGGTGGGACGAATAACAAGATAACCAATGTAAAACATACGGGTCTGTAAAATGTATAAAGGTTCAGAGATGGTGTGAAATAGCACAGTTACAAATAGAAATCAAACTGGATGGACATCAGAAATAGAGGAAGAACTAAAAACAAACCGGATATAACTATTGTAAAATAGATTGTGTCTCTGTACTTTGCTCTGTTCATCTTTCCCTTGATTCTAACTAGTCTCCCAGGCCCTGCCGCTGAAAACATCCCCACAGTATAATGCTGCCACCACCATGTTCCATGTTTCATTAGACCAGAGAATCTTGTTTCTCATGATCTGAGAGTCTTTAGGTGCCTTTTGGCAAACTCCACGCGGGCTGTCGTGCCTTTTACTGAGGAGTGGCTTCCCTCTGCCCACTCCACCATAAAAGCCTGATTAGTGGAGTGCTGCAGATATGGTTCTCTTTCTGGAAGGTTTTCCCATCTGCAGAGAGGAACTCTGGAGCGCAGTCAGTGTAACCATCTGATCTTGGTGACTGACCAAGGCCTTTCTCCCCGATTGCTCAGTTTGTCCTGGCTGACAGCTCTAGGAAGAGTCTTGGTGGTTCTACAATTCTTCCATTTAAGAATGATGGAGGCCAGTGTTATTTGGCACCTTCAATGCTGCTAAAACGTTTTTCATCCATTTTAGAATGAGGCTGTAACGTAACAAAATGTTGAAAAAGTCAAGGGGTCTGAATACTTTCCAAATGCACCGTATCTGCCTCAATGTTGCTGGACCCCAGGAAGAGTAGCTGCTGCCTTGGCAAGAATGGATGTGGATCCTAAATAAATATAAATACCAGTCAATTGCCAGGGTTAGAGCTTCCATGTCTGTTCTATTCAATCTTATTTCTATGGTCAGGCCATAGGGTATTACATGTAAACAATATAAGCTAAATAAACACATGAATTATTGAATAAGTAATTGGTTAATAAATGAGAAGGAATTCCCGAAATATTTAAAAATAACATGTCAAAAGAATACAGGCCAAAGCACATCAGCAGTTTTATTTACCCCACCAACACTGCAGAAGGACGATCCACTATTAGACTATATTTCTCTATATCAAAATGTGTAAAACCAACACTTGAACACTTAGCCCAACCTCCAGTATGTTACGATAATATTTATATTCATTTCAAAGTAGGCCAATCCGAAAGTGCGCGTAAAAGTGGCGTCAGGTCTCCATGTCGGATTCCCCCAGTCCGCGCCTTCGTGTCAGCTGAACTGCGCTCCTGTCTTCACCCCACTGTCAGCTACAAGACAAACATGACATATAAAACGTGTGGTGGCCACAGAATAGATATATCTAGTCGAGGGAGATGAACACAGGAAAGAGTAAGATGCTTATGTAGAAGATGAAGGTCAGGTGGATTATTTTATATAAAACGGCAGAACAGTCTTTCTGGTCGCAGGTTCCTCATATAGAAGTAACCTTCTCTACAGTATTGGGACAAATATACCTCGTCCAAAGTCTTGGCTAGTTTATTGACTCACTAAAGTGGTTCGTTGTCGAACTTTACTATGTGGGAGCGAATCTACTTTTACGCATCATTGATTTGATGCGTTTTCGTAATTGTTAGTCTCGTCCATTAATTATGTCAGTACACTTAAGCTGATTTATTAGAACTTGCTTCATTAATTCAGTCATTCATTGATGGTTTGGTTGTCTGATTGATTAATACACTTCGTTGACATATTAAACTACAGGGGCAGCCATGACAGGAAGGTTGATGCTTGGCATTGTTGCGTCACAATACAAAATGCCTCTGATGACGTAATGATCAAACACCAAGCTGCCACTGGTGAAATGACGGATCATTAGCTGATTGAACTACAAGGTGAACGGTAAGTACACCTGTCTGTCTGTTTATCAGATAAATGAGGGGATAGACAGTTTTATTGACCACCAGATATATCTAGGCTATTAGAAATGAATTGAACAAACTTGTTACATTTTAATGAATATATCTTGTCCCAAAAAATTATTTCAACTCACAACTGAATGTGATGGAATTAGATGAGACAGTAAAACATTTTTTTAAATTTCCCCAAATACTAAACAAAGCTGTTTCTGTGACTCTCTTTTTATAGAGTTTAATTGTTCTGAAAGCCACTTCCTATTCCAAGTATTCAAGACTAGAAGGAACATTCTGATTAGAATACTGCAGACCAGTGAATGATGAATAGGAGGCCCAACCTGAATGGGTCTGGAGGACCAAGGTCCATCGGTGTTCCGCTGCTCTGTCCTTCTAACAGAGTGCTGCTGGAGAGAGAAGAGGTCAGCCAGGCCCCAGTGATGGCCTCCTCTTTCAGGCCCTCAGCGTTCCCCTCCCTGCATGCTGTACCTCATGCTCCCCCTCCAGACGAAATCAGGCCCAAGAGGCCCACAGCTGCCCGCAGAGAGAGGAGAGACCTCCAGTCCCTGGTTCCTGTCCAGGATGGATGTCGTGAGTCTCCCGGTTGGTTTAACAGCAGCAGCTCCCAGCTACCTGCCAAAGCCAACAGACGCAGGCGCAACAAGGAGCTTTCCTTCACTGAGGTTCTGAAGAAATACAAGCTTCTACCTGATTCCCGGCCCAGCAGCCCAGAGAGCCTGTACCAGAATGAGATGACACCTAGAATCCCTGTGAACATCACTAGACCTGATGTGAGGCCTAGCAACCCTCAATGCCCCACTAGACGGCCTGTTAGACCAATTGGCCTGGTCCAACCTGATGTGCAGCCATCCAGACCTGAGGGGAGGCCGAGCAACCCTGTGGGCCCCAATAGACGGCCTGTTAGACCAACTGGCCTCGTCCAACCTTCCAAACCTGAGGGGAGGCCAAGCAACCCTGTGGGCCCCAGACGGCCTGTTAGACCAACTGGCCTCGTCCAACCTTCCAAATCTGAGGGGAGGCCTAGCAACCCTGTGGGCCCCAATAGACGGCCTGTTAGCCCCATTAGCCTGGTCCAGCCTGATAAACAGCCTTCCAGACCTGAGGGGAGGCCTTACAACCCTCTGGGACCCACTAGACGGCCTGTTAGCCCAGTTGGCCTGGTCCAGCCTGATAAACAGCCTTCCAGACCTGAGGGGAGGCCAAGCAACCCTGTGGGCCCCAATAGACGGCCTGTTAGCCCAGTTGGCCTGGTCCAGCCTGATAAACAGCCTTCCAGACCTGAGGGGAGGCCTAGCAACCCTCGGAACACCACTAGGAGAAAAGTGAGGCCCAGTAATAGCGTTTGTCCCGTTATTCTTGAGTCCCAACCTACCCATCCAACCTGTCCTGCAGTGAGTCTGGTCCAGCCTGAGCCCCGTCCTACCTGTCCTGCAGGGAGTCTGGTCCAGCTTGAGTCCTGTCCACCCTGCCCTCTGACCCTGGAGAAGCTGGCCCTTTCAGAGTCATGCAGCTTCAGCAACAATCTGTTTGTTCTCTCCATGCCGAAAGCTGCCCAGCCAGAGGAGGCTGCCAGAGGGAGCAGCAGCCCACCCAGGGACATCATCAGGCCTGAGGCCTTCGTCCAGACAGGACCCCTGCTGGCCAGGAGAGCCCAGAGGGATGCTCCTCCTCCAAAGAAGGTCCCCAAACCCCCGGTGGCCCCCCGGCCCAAACTGCTGCCCTCCCTGGGCCAGGGAAACGTGTCCCTTGTCAGTGCCAACGCCTGGGATGAAAGGACCAAGAAGAAGAGAAAGAAAGGTCAGCACTTCTCTTTGTGCAATGACACATTTTGTCTGTTGAATATATTGTCAATATTATATATGTTGTTTGCTGATGAACAACCAGGAAGATGATTGTCATGTTTTAATACATTCATAAATGAATTACTAATAAATGAATGTAACCTCATGTAATGTCATTTAAAGGAGTCAGAGTTCAGAGGTCTAGCCTGGGCCTGAGGCATATCCCCCGTGACCTAGAGCTGGCCATGATGAGACCCCGTCTGGTCAAGTCAGCCGTTCCCTCCCAGCAGCCCTACCAGCCGTGGGACGACGAGGACGAGGTGGACATCTACGCCCTGAGGCGAACAGCCTACATGTGTCCCATGTACGACCAGGAGGAGAGCAGCGTCAGGGGCAACAAGAGGGTGGCAGTGGAGGCCCTGGACAACATTCCTTTCAGAAGGAAGATCACCTTGTGTCATTTCATGGGGGGTCGCAGGGTCATGCTGCCAAAAGACTACTAACCCCACCCCCTCAATATCCACAACAACCCCCCTTTGTCCCAGACAGCAAAGAACAGGAGAGACAGAGTAGACACCAACAGGGCCATCAGAGGGACAGAGACCCTCTCAGTAAAGGTTAGGAATGTCAGCTACTAAAAAGCTTCAATAGACCATCTCTGTAGCAAGAGAACCTCCAGTGATCAGACTGGGCTGTCCTCTGTCTCCCCTCATCTCTGCTACTCCAGACTGGGCTGTCCTCTGTCTCCCCTCCCCACTACTCCCCCTAGAGTACCGCTGCACCCTGTCTCCCCTCCCCACTACTCCCCCTAGAGTACCGCTGCACCCTGCCTCCCCTCTCCACTACTCCCCCTAGAGTACCGGTGCACCCTGTCTCCCCTCCCCTCCCCACTACTCCCCCTAGAGTACCGCTGCACCCTGCCTCCCCTCCCCACTACTCCCCCTAGAGTACCGGTGCACCCTGTCTCCCCACTACTCCCCCTAGAGTACCGCTGCACCCTGCCTCCCCTCCCCACTACTCCCCCTAGAGTACCGCTGCACTCTGCCTCCCCTCACTCGCCTCTGTATCTGTGTCATGTTGGTGTGCTGTTCGTGTGTCTTGTGTTTGTTTATTAAATGCATTCACTTCCAGAAATGGCTTCCTGACTCTCAGTGTACATCGTTACACCTTTACTTTTCCCTGAAGCATTACAGAAATAAAAACAAACCACTGAAGAAAATACAATCTTTGAGTGTTTTGAGTGAGTTGAGTACAGACACTGATGAATGTTAATTAGACGATGATACAGGATAAAACATGTCATAACTGACAGGATAAATTACATGGATAAAATTCAACCATAAAAACAGCTTTAAAATAAAGGGGAAGTTTATTCATTGTATTATTATTGATCCATTGCAGATTATCCTACATGTCAATCAAACTGTGCTGTGAGAATCATATTGCCCCCTAGACTCTCAGGCTGTGTTCCAAATGGTCCCCTATTCCCTATGGGCCCTGGTCAAAAGTAGTGCACTACATAGGGTTAAAGGGTACCATGTGGGACACAAACCAAGCCAGACACACAGAAGACACACAGGACTCAGGACATCACATTACATACATAGACATGGGCAACAGCATCTTGTATCAACAATACTGCATCATGAGGACCGTTTCCACATGATGCTATGACATCATTAGAGCATCACTGTCAAAGTGAAAGGGACAGACTGGTAAAAAACACCACTTAGAAAATCACTGGACAGTAACATCTGACAGTGGTGTTGAATGTCCAGCAGCAATACTAGTAGGATCCCATCCTATTATTCTCAATGATGCATTTTATAATCATTTCATTCAAGTCATTTGAATTAGAAAGAACAGATTGCATTGAAAAATAAAATAATTTAATGCATGAATTTAGCTGAAAACTATAAACCATCATACAAGTCTTTGGAGTCAAACAGTAAAACGCAGATGAAAGACACCTTGGAGATCCCGATATCAACACATTGTAACGTTGTTCCTTCTAACAGAATGGCTGGTCCACCTAGTAGTCCATCACATTGTAACGTTGTTCCTTCTAACAGAATGGCTGTTCCACCTAGTAGTCCATCACATTGTAATGTTGTTCCTTCTAACAGAATGGCTGTTCCACCTAGTAGTCCATCACATTGTAACGTTGTTCCTTCTAACAGAATGGCTGTTCCACCTAGTAGTCCATCACATTGTAACGTTGTTCCTTCTAACAGAATGGCTGTTCCACCTAGTAGTCCATCACAGAAGTAGGTGGTCAGTAATGGTTCTTGTGTTGCAGTAAGCCAACTAAGTCAACTGATTTAGTAAGCCTTAGATTGCATTGATGACATGTGACTTGAAGGTTTTTCCTGAAACAGTCCATTCATTTCCAACAGTGAAAACCCAGCCCACATTTAATAGTAGATACTTGCTGTGTTTGTGGTGCGTCGTCCAAAGACTGAGGAGTTATGAACAGAACAATGTGGAAGTTGAGTCCATTGTGTTCATCCTTCAGCAGACAGCCAGCCTCCAGTTTATTCTTCACCATCCTGCAATGTCATATTTCAACCAGCAGGGGTCACTGATTCTACTATCTGAATTGTATCACTGTTCAAAGATGCCTCTGCCTTATCCAAGGTTCATCCTCCATTTCATGGCTTTAGGTAAACAGACATAAAATAATACTCTGGATTCATGCATGTTTA
Source organism: Oncorhynchus masou masou (assembly GCF_036934945.1). NCBI lineage: Eukaryota > Metazoa > Chordata > Actinopteri > Salmoniformes > Salmonidae > Oncorhynchus > Oncorhynchus masou. The sequence goes on along the minus strand of NC_088238.1, from coordinate 5,904,018 downwards.
TCAAAACCATTTATAAAACACATCATCCACAGACTGAGTCTTCCAAGGTCTTATTGCAAAGTCAAGTCCGTTGGAAAAGATACTGGATCTTTCCACGGTCAAATAAAGTGTGTTTCCTTTTGCATAGAAACACTATAATGTTCTCTTATCAGACACTGAAGAAGAAGAAGAAACCAAAAGCCCTTTCATGGTTTTAGAACGGTTGTCCAAAGAAGCACAACTTTGGTGGTTGAAAGTCATCAAACATCTGAAGTCAACATCTCTCTGTGATTGTAAAGTCATCAAACATGGAGTCAGTCAACAGCTCTCTGTGATTGTAAAGTCTTCAAGCATGGAGTCAGTCAACAGCTCTCTGTGATTGTAAAGTCATCAAACATGGAGTCAGTCAACAGCTCTCTGTGATTGTAAAGTCATCAAACATGGAGTCAGTCAACATCTCTCTGTGATTGTAAAGTCATCAAGCATGGAGTCAGTCAACATCTCTCTGTGATTGTAAAGTCATCAAGCATGGAGTCAGTCAACAGCTCTCTGTGATTGTAAAGTCATCAAACATGGAGTCAGTCAACAGCTCTCTGTGATTGTAAAGTCATCAAGCATGGAGTCAGTCAACAGCTCTCTGTGATTGTAAAGTCATCAAACATGGAGTCAGTCAACAGCTCTCTGTGATTGTAAAGTCATCAAACATGGAGTCAGTCAACAGCTCTCTGTGATTGTAAAGTCATCAAACATGGAGTCAGTCAACAGCTCTCTGTGATTGTAAAGTCATCAAACATGGAGTCAGTCAACAGCTCTCTGTGATTGTAAAGTCATCAAACATGGAGTCAGTCAACAGCTTATTCCTCTCAGTCCATCAGCCCAAATGATCAATATCATAATTTTAGCCATATAGTCATATTGATTGATAAAGATAACGCAAGCAGTAGCAGGCATGCTAAGATCAGGCATTCTGGAACATTCTAGAGAGATTTCCAGAGGGGGGGGGGTTTAGGCTAGGTAGCTGTCTGTCTGTCATCGGAAAACCAGCGTGGAGGCAGTGAGACAGGTGAAGGAGGCAGTGAGACAGGTGAGGAAGAGAGAGACAGACAGGTAGATCTGCGATGCATCTCCACACTCCTTGGCGTTTTCCTGAAATCAATCGTTATCACACAGTTACAGCCAGTGGTATAATGAACACTACTTAATAAGGCTATTAAGTTCACATTTTTGATCTTAGGATGACAAAAACTCAGTTTGAAATGAAAGGAGCTACGAGAAAAGCACAACACATGTTCTCTTCTGATGTCAATCCATCCACTTGAAGTGAGGTGTGGTTATTGGGAGGCAGTGGGCCAATACGGGGTGCTGACCTGAGGGTGATAGGCGTGGCAGGACTCGGGTCTCCTACGGACCTTCTGAGATTTCATCCTGTCACACTTTACTGAGGCGTTATGTACACAGAGGTCAAGGGCACCAACACACGTAACAACAAGGAGTATCTATGTTACAATACCAACACACGTAACAACAATGAGTATCTATGTTACAATACCAACACACGTAACAACAATGAGTATCTATGCTACAATATCAACACACGTAACAACAATGAGTATCTATGCTACAATACCAACACACGTAACAACAAGGAGTATCTATGCTACAATACCAACACACTAAACAACAACAAGGTGTATCTATGATACAATACCAACACACTAAACAACAACAATGAGTATCTATGTTACAATACCAACACACTAAACAACAACAAGGTGTATCTATGATACAATACCAACACACTAAACAACAACAACAACGAGTATCTATGGTGCAATACCAACACACTAAACAACAACAATGAGTATCTATGATACAATACCAACACACTAAACAACAACAATGATACAATACCAACACACTAAACAACAACAAGGAGTATCTATGATACAATACTAACACACTAAACAACAACAATGAGTATCTATGATACAATACCAACACACTAAACAACACCAATGATACAATACCAACACACTAAACAACAACAAGGAGTATCTATGTTACAATACCAACACACTAAACAACAACAACAAGGAGTATCTATGTTACAATACCAACACACTGAACAACACCAATGAGTATCTATGATACAATACTAACACACTAAACAACACCAATGAGTATCTATGATACAATACTAACACACTAAACAACACCAATGAGTATCTATGATACAATACCAACACACTAAACAACACCAATGAGTATCTATGATACAATACCAACACACTAAACAACAACAAGGAGTGTCTATGATACAATACTAACACACTAAACAACAACAACAAGGAGTATCTATGATACAATACCAACACACTAAACAACAACAAGGAGTATCTATGTTACAATACTAACACACAAAACAACAACAAGGAGTATCTATGCTACAATACCAACACACTAAACAACAACAAGGAGTATCTATGATACAATACCAACACACTAAACAACAACAACAAGGAGTATCTATGATACAATACCAACACACTAAACAACAACAACAAGTGTATCTTCTGCATTATAAACTGGGTGGTTCGAGACCTGAATTCTGATTGGCTGACAGCCGTGGTATATCAGGCCGTATATAACGTGTATGACAAAACATTTCTTGTTACTGCTTTAATTACACTGGTAACCAGTTTATAATCACGATAAGGCACCTCGGGGGTTTGTGGTATATGGCATTGCATTGTGCTAAGAACAGCCCTCAGCCGTGTTATATTGGTCATATACCACACCCCCTAGGTCGTTATTGCTTAAATAGTCTATATGCCAGGGGAATAGGGTCAGTCTGTCATATCTGGTGTAAATCTATATGCAGTGTGTGTGTGCAGGTTCAACCACATGAGAGCAGCCCTGTCTGGGTATGACACCCTGACACCCCTACTGAGAGATTGGCTGATGATGCAGCTCACACAGCACAGCCCATTACGGTGTGTGTTGTTCGTGAAGGATGTATGAGTGTATGACTGGCTGAATGCTTTACTACAGCTGGACTCTGTCAGAGTGATAAGACTCTACTCTCAATGGTATCTACATAACCAATATTGACTCTCTCCCTCTCTCCCTCTCTCCCTCTCTCCCTCTCTCCCTCCCTCCCTCCCTCCCTCCCACCCTCTCCCTCCCTCCCACCCTCTCTCTCCCTCCCACCCTCTCTCTCCCTCTCTCTCCCTCCCTCCCTCCCCCCCCTCCCTCCCTCCCTCCCCTCCCTCCCTCCCTCCCTCCCCCCTCCCTCTGAATGCTCGGCTATGACCCTGCAGGTCATCCATGAAAGTGTCAAGGAGAAGAGTTTAGGAAGACCGTGCTCCCCACAGCGTAAAACAGCCACATTCACAACTGGTTGAAATGAACGATGTCTGAAATACATTTGTCTGATACATGACTAAGGAACTGCTTATTCATAGATATCAAATCTCCACAACACCATTATAATTATATCCATCACTGTCTGTGTCAGAGAGAGTGAACCAGTAAGATAGCGCTTCATGTTAAAGGATATATTTCACTTCCTTGGGTTCCATGGTGATAGCGGGGTACTGACTCCCAGTCACAGTCTGCCTGTACCACCAACATCAGCAGGTTACTGTCAGGGACAGCCTGGGTTACAAACATCCTGGAACACACACACACAGAACAGTTAAGACACAGACACAGAGATAGAGAGAGGTAGAAAGAGAGAGGTAGAGGGAGAGAGAGAGAGAGGTAGAGGGAGAGAGAGAGGCAGACAGAGAGAGAGGCAGAGAGAGAGAGAGGGGTAGAGAGAGAGAGCAAGAGAGAGAGAGGGAGAGAGAGAGAGAGAGAGAGAGCGGGGGTACTGACGGGAACAGTCACAGTCTGCCTGTACCACCACATCAGAGAGAGAGAGAAGGGTAGAGAAGAGCAAGAGAGAGAGAGAGGGAGAGAGAGAGAGAGAGGCAGACAGAGAGAGAGGGGTAGAGAGAGAGCAAGAGAGAGAGAGAGAGAGAGAGAGAGAGAGAGAGAGAGAGAGAGAGAGGCAGAGAGAGAGAGAGGGGGTAAAGAGAGAGCAAGAGAGGGAGAGGGGGGTAGAGAGAGAGCAAGAGAGAGAGAGGGGGGTAGTGAGAGAGGGAGAGAGAGAGAGACGGGGGGTAGAGAGAGATAGAGAGAGAGAGAGAGGTAGAGCGACAGAGAGAGGTAGAGCGACAGAGAGAGGTAGAGCGACAGAGAGAGGTAGAGCGACAGAGAGAGGTAGAGTGACAGAGAGAGGTAGAGCGACAGAGAGAGGTAGAGTGACAGAGAGAGGTAGAGTGACAGAGAGAGGTAGAGAGAGAGGTAGAGCGACAGAGAGAGAAGGCAATGGAATGGTTAAAATACCACTTGTATGAAACAATCAGGTAATCAAAGATAAAAGCACACTGCCATCATGAAGAAAGATGCTCACCTTAAACCTTCAAATGAAATGTCTCCTTTACTATGTGACCAGCTCTCAGCACGTCTCAGATATCTCTACACTGGGCTAATACAGTAGGACTAGAGCAGTGAAAATACTGAAAAGGAAACAAAGTGTTCTCAGACAGATGACAGGAGAGGTAAAGACACCAGCTCTGGGATACAAAGCCTCCTCTTCTCAAACAGATGACAGGAGAGGTAAAGACACCAGCTCTGGGATACAAAGCCTCCTCTTCTCAAACAGATGACAGGAGAGGTAAAGACACCAGCTCTGGGATACAAAGCCTCCTCTTCTCAAACAGATGACAGGAGAGGTAAAGACACCAGCTCTGGGATACAAAGCCTCCTCTTCTCAAACAGATGACAGGAGAGGTAAAGACACCAGCTCTGGGATACAAAGCCTCCTCTTCTCAAACAGATGACAGGAGAGGTAAAGACACCAGCTCTGGGATACAAAGCCTCCTCTTCTCAAACAGATGACAGGAGAGGTAAAGACACCAGCTCTGGGATACAAAGCCTCCTCTTCTCAAACAGATGACAGGAGAGGTAAAGACACCAGCTCTGGGATACAAAGCCTCCTCTTCTCAAACAGATGACAGGAGAGGTAAAGACACCAGCTCTGGGATACAAAGCCCCTCTTCTCAAACAGATGACAGGAGAGGTAAAGACACCAGCTCTGGGATACAAAGCCTCCTCTTCTCAAACAGATGACAGGAGAGGTAAAGACACCAGCTCTGGGATACAAAGCCCCCTCTTCTCAAACAGATGACAGGAGAGGTAAAGACACCAGCTCTGGGATACAAAGCCTCCTCTTCTCAAACAGATGACAGGAGAGGTAAAGACACTAGCTCTGGGATACAAAGCCTCCTCTTCTCAAACAGATGACAGGAGAGGTAAAGACACCAGCTCTGGGATACAAAGCCTCCTCTTCTCAAACAGATGACAGGAGAGGTAAAGACACCAGCTCTGGGATACAAAGCCTCCTCTTCTCAGACCTGGAGTCATGTTACTGCTGAGGGTGTGTGTGTGTGTGTGTGTGTGTGTGTGTGTGTGTGTGTGTGTGTGTGTGTGTGTGTGTGTGTGTGTAGGTGTGTAGGTGTGTAGGTGTGTAGGTGTGTAGGTAGGTAGGTAGGTAGGTGTGTAGGTAGGTAGGTAGAAAGGCAAAGTCTTCTCATGCTTTGTTGATTTCAAAAAAGCCTTCGACTCATTTTGGTATGAGGGTCTGCTATACAAACTGATGGAAAGTGGTGTTGGGGGTAAAACATACGACATTATAAAATCCATGTACACAAACAACAAGTGTGCGGTTAAAATTGGCAAAAAACACACACATTTCTTCACACAGAGTCGTGGGGTGAGACAGGGATGCAGCTTAAGCCCCACCCTCTTCAACATATATATCAACGAATTGGCGCGGGCACTAGAAAAGTCTGCAGCACACGGCCTCCCCCTCCAAAGTCAAATGTCTGCTGTTTGCTGATGATCTGGTGCTTCTGTCACCAACCAAGGAGGGCCTACAGCAGCACCTAGACCTTATGCACAGATTCTGTCAGACCTGGGCCCTGACAGTAAATCTCAGTAAGACCAAAATAATGGTGTTCCAAAAAAGGTCCAGTCACCAGGACCACAGAATCATAAAACACGGGTCGAGATGTTAAAACTGTCCATTGTGCCAATAGATGGGATGCACTCACATGAGATTTGCCGTGATGTTGACAGAGTGGCATGGGAGGTTTATTTCTTAGACTGGGTTAAGATGTCACTTTTGGGACACATCCTCAGTAGTGTGCCTTCGAATCAGTGGGTGTTTTGGCCTTTAATCACTAAACACCCTCATCAAAGGTGGCCAGCTAAAGGGTGATCAAGCCTTCGCTTGTGTCCCATGCCCAATTAAGATGTGCCACGGGACTATGCAAGGCAGGGGCATCCTCTTCCCTGAGCCAGCCCTACAGCTCACCGTCCTCTTCCCTGAGCCAGTCCTACAGCTGACCGTCCTCTTCCCTGAGCCAGCCCTACAGCTGACCGTCCTCTTCCCTGAGCCAGTCCTACAGCTGACCGTCCTCTTCCCTGAGCCAGCCCTACAGCTGACCGTCCTCTTCCCTGAGCCAGCCCTACAGCTGACCGCATACCTCATATGCCCTCCTCAAGTTGGAGGGATCTGAACTGGGTTCTCAGGTGGGGGGTCATGAAGTTATAGCCCACAAGGGTCCTTCTGTTTGATCCAGATCCACTGGCTGCCTCTTTCAGCTGCTTGAGAAACTGCTCTGACGGTCTGCCGCAGAGCCTGTCCATGGATTCCAAGTTCTTTCAGCAACCTGATGGTGGAAGAAGCCACGAATCCTCTGCATCCCACTTCAACTGGCCAGACTTTTGCATTCCAGCCACGCTGAGTTGCGTCTGCTGCCAACTCTGTGTAACGCAGTTCTTTACGCTCGTAGGCCTCTTCAACAGAGTTGTCCCACGGGACTGTGAGCTCTATGATGTACACAGCCTTTCGTGAAGGGGACCAGAGTACCAAGACATATTTCCCTCAGATTACACAGATCCACAAAGAATTCGAAAACAAATCCAATTTTGATAAACTCCCATATCTACTGGGTGAACTTCCACAGTGTGACATCACAGCAGCAAGATTTGTGACCTGTTGCCACGAGAAAAGGGCAACCAGTGAAGAACAAACACCATTGTAAATACAACCCATATTTATGCTTATTTATTTTATCTTGTGTCCTTTAACCATTTGTACATTGTTAAAACACTGTATATATATAATATGACATTTGTAATGTCTTTATTGTTTTGAAACTTCTGTATGTGTGATGTCTACTGTTAATTTTTATTGTTTATTTCACTTTATATATTCACTTTATATATTCACTTTATATATTATCTACCTCACTTGCTTTGGCAATGTTAACACATGTTACCCATGCCAATAAAGCCCTTGAATTGAATTGAATTGAATTGAATAGACAGACAGACAGACAGACAGACAGACAGAC
>NC_088238.1:5884070-5891570 GCF_036934945.1 Oncorhynchus masou masou | reverse complement strand
TAAGGGAAAGGACTAGGAGCTAAAGGAAAGGACTAGGAGCTAAGGGAAAGGACTAGGAGATAAGAGAAAGGACTAGGAGCTAAGGGAAAGGACTAGGAGCTAAGGGAAAGGACTAGGAGCTAATGGAAAGGAGTAGGACCTAAGAGAAAGGACTAGGAGCTAAGAGAAAGGACTAGGAGCTAAGAGAAAGGACTAGGAGATAAGGGAAAGGACTAGGAGCTAAGGGAAAGGACTAGGAGCTAAGAGAAAGGACTAGGAGCTAAGGCAAGGGACTAGGAGCTAAGAGAAAGGACTAGGAGCTAAGGGAAAGGACTAGGAGATAAGGGAAAGGACTAGGAGCTAAGAGAAAGGACTAGGAGCTAAGATAAAGGACTAGGAGCTAAGGGAAAGGACTAGGAGATAAGGGAAAGGACTAGGAGCTAAGAGAAAGGACTAGGAGCTAAGAGAAAGGACTAGGAGCTAAGGGAAAGGAGTAGGAGCTAAGAGAAAGGACTAGGAGCTAAGAGAAAGGACTAGGAGCTAAGGGAAAGGACTAGGAGATAAGGGAAAGGACTAGGAGCTAAGAGAAAGGACTAGGAGCTAAGAGAAAGGAGTAGGAGCTAAGAGAAAGGACTAGGAGCTAAGAGAAAGGACTAGGAGCTAAGAGAAAGGACTAGGAGCTAAGGGAAAGGAGTAGGAGCTAAGAGAAAGGACTAGGAGCTAAGAGAAAGGACTAGGAGCTAAGGGAAAGGACTAGGAGCTAAGGGAAAGGACTAGGAGCTAAGGGAAAGGAGTAGGAGCTAAGGGAAAGGAGTATGAGCTAAGGGAAAGGACTAGGAGCTAAGAGAAAGGACTAGGAGCTAAGAGAAAGGACTAGGAGCTAAGGGAAAGGACTAGGAGCTAAGAGAAAGGACTAGGAGCTAAGGGAAGGGACTAGGAGCTAAGAGAAAGGACTAGGAGCTAAGGGAAAGGACTAGGAGCTAAGGGAAAGGACTAGGAGCTAAGAGAAAGGACTAGGAGCTAAGAGAAAGGACTAGGAGCTAAGGGAAAGGACTAGGAGCTAAGGGAAAGGACTAGGAGCTAAGGGAAAGGAGTAGGAGCTAAGGGAAAGGAGTATGAGCTAAGGCAAAGGAGTATGAGCTAAGGGAAAGGACTAGGAGCTAAGAGAAAGGACTAGGAGCTAAGAGAAAGGACTAGGAGCTAAGGGAAAGGAGTAGGAGCTAAGGGAAAGGACTAGGAGCTAAGAGAAAGGACTAGGAGCTAAGAGAAAGGACTAGGAGCTAAGGGAAAGGAGTAGGAGCTAAGGACTAGGAGCTAAGAGAAAGGACTAGGAGCTAAGGGAAAGGACTAGGAGCTAAGAGAAAGGACTAGGAGCTAAGGGAAGGGACTAGGAGCTAAGAGAAAGGACTAGGAGCTAAGGGAAAGGACTAGGAGCTAAGAGAAAGGACTAGGAGCTAAGAGAAAGGACTAGGAGCTAAGAGAAAGGACTTGGAGCTAAGAGAAAGGACTAGGAGCTAAGGGAAAGGACTGGGCCCTGTTTTGGACCAGACCACAGTGTTTTTCCATGTAGAGATACCAGGCAGTCGTCACTGCATGGGACTGAAACAGGGTTCATAACAGATAGAGTCTGTGTATATTACAGCTGTCATAACAGCATATCAACTCATGTAGATCGACATCTTAATGATTGTGGACAAGGATACACTTTCAAGATGTCAGACTATTGAATTATTTACTAGCTGTCATTACTGTGAACTTATCTGACCCTGATCAACTTTAAATAGATTATATAGATGAGATAGATACAGTACATCCTCTGACCGTCTGTTGCCACACAAAACACACACACACACACACACACACACACACACACACACACACACACACACACACACACACACACACACACACACACACACACACACACACAATAGGTTTCATCTGTACCTTTGAAGCCAGGCTTGGCTGGGTGGAAGGAATGAGGTGGTGAGAATGATTGACAGGTGATGATGAGGATGATGATGATGGTGATAGAGACATGGGTGGGTGTGGTCAGGACAGGAGACAACATGAGAGACACAGATTGGGACATTGAAGCCAAACAGTGCAACACAACACACGGAAGCTGAATGAGATGAATAGGAATGAATGGTCTTTACTGGACTGTGTTACCTTCAGCAAAGCGGTCAGAGTGCCAGAGACCACAGATGTTGAACTCCAGTAAAAACCTACAGAGAGGAAAGGAGAAAGAAAGAAGATGAGTGAAAGAGAACGCGAGAGAGAGGGAGAGAAGGAGTGGAGAGAGGGAGAAGGAGTGATGGAACGAGGGATAGCGGGAGTGATGGAGAGAATGAGAGAGGGAGAGAAGGATTGAAGGAGAGAGAGAGAGAAGGAGTGATGCGATAGAGGGAGAGAGGGAGAGAAGGGGTGATGGTGAGAGGAAGAGAAGGAGTGATGGAGTGAAGGAGAGAAGGAGTGAAGGAGAGAAGGAGTGAAGGAGAGAGGGAGTGAAGGAGAGAGGGAGTGAAGGAGAGAGGGAGTGAAGGAGAGAGAGAGTGAAGGAGAGAAGGAGAGAGGGAGTGAAGGAGAGAGGGAGTGAAGGAGAGAGGGAGTGAAGGAGAGAGGGAGTGAAGGAGAGTAAATTGTAATGGCTCTTGAGAATTAACTAGCTACCAGCAGCCAACGACCTCTGATCTCTCTGACACACTTACAGTAGGAAGTTGGTGAGGAACCACTTTAGAGCAGCCGCCAGACCATAGAAGGGCTGTAGAGAGGAGAGAGAGAGAGAAAGAGAGAGAGAGAGAGAGAGAGAGAGAGAGAGAGAAAGAGAGAGAGAGACACAGAGAGAGAGAGAGAGAGAGAAGGAGGGAGAGAGGGAGAGAGAGGAGAGAGAGAGACAGAGAGAGAGAGAGAGAGAGAGAGAGAGAGAGAGAGGGAGAGGGAGAGGGAGAGAAACATTTGTCACAAAGTGCTTCACAGTGACCCAGTCTAGACTTCCAATGAGCATGCAGCCACACAGTATGCGAAAAAGAAAGATACACAACACAGAATGACTCTCAGAGAAACAAGAGAGAGAAAGTGGATTCAGTGCTGAGGGATGAGATGTCTGCTGTGAATAACCTCTCTTTTCTAATCACTGACACATCAATTCACACCCACAGCACCTCCTACCAGAGCAGTAATCAGTGGTGGAAATCTAATAGCTAAAAATACATACTTAAGTATCAAAAGTAAAAGTCTAAATAATTTCAAATGTATTATATTAAGCAAAGCAGACAATAGCAGACGTCTTTTTTAACGGAGAGCCATTGGCACAGTCCAACATTTACAAGGGAAGAGTTTGTGTTTAGTGAGTTGGCAGATCAGAGGCAGTAGGGATGACCAGGGCTGTTCTCTTGAATTTGGCATTTTCCTGTCCTGCTAAGCATTCAAAATATAACTAGTACTAGTACTAGTATAACTAATACTTTATTTTCATTAGGAATGTAGTAAAGTACAGATACCCTAAAAAAAACACACACACACACACACACACACACACAGTATTCAGACAAACACACACACATACAGTATTCAGACACACACACACACACACACACACACACACACACACACACACACACACACACACACACACACACACACACACACTATTCAGACAAACACACACACACATAGTATTCAGACAAACACACACACACACACACACACACATACAGTATTCAGACAAACACACACACATACAGTATTCAGACACACACACACACATACAGTATTCAGACAAACACACACACGTACAGTATTCATACACACACACACACACACACACACACACACACACACACACACACACACACACACACACACACACACACACACACACACACACACACACACACACACACACACACACACTATTCAGACAAACACACACACACACATACAGTATTCAGACAAACACACACACATACAGTATTCAGACAAACACACACACATACAGTATTCAGACACACACACACACATACAGTATTCAGACAAACACACACACGTACAGTATTCAGACACACACACACACACACACACACACACACACACACACACACACACACACACACACACACACACACACACACACACACACACACACAGTATTCAGACAAACACACACACACATACAGTATTCAGACAAACACACACACACATACAGTTTTCAGACAAACACACACACACACAGTATTCAGACAAACACACACACACACAGTTTGTTTACATGTTTACTCACACTAAGAAGGGGTCTGGCGCTGCTGGCAGAATGTCCTCCCATCTTACACATGGCCTGATAGTCGTACAGAGATACCCTGAAGACACACACACACACACACACACACACACACACACACACACACACACACACACACACACACACACACACACACACACACACACACACACACAGAAACAGGTTGCGTAATAATATCCTCTAAAATCAAGCAGTCACATTTCTTTGAACTGTTATAGATAGCATCACTTCACTCAGGAGTGTTTCTACATCAGAGACACAGCTGAAAGGTCCTCAACGCAGCTAGATGATGAAAGAGACGGGGATGTCCCCAATGTCACCCTACTGCCTATGGGCCCTGGTCAAAAGTAGTGCACTATAAAGGGAATAGGGTGTACAGTGATGTAAGAGAAACCCAACCCAGCCAATCAAATCAAAGGGCGAACCCTGTGATGACACACAGTATGGTATGTTACACTAATAACCACACGCAACATGACAAGGGTTTTACAACGTAAAGCAGTTTGAGACCTAAAATGACAGAGTAAAAGGTATTATCATGAGATATAGAACAGTTAAAGGTATTATCATGATATATAGAACAGTTAAAGGTATTATCATGATATATAGAACAGTAAAAGGTATTATCATGAGATGTAGAACAGTTAAAGGTATTATCATGAGAGAGATATATAACAGTTAAAGGTATTATCATGATATATAGAACAGTTAAAGGTATTATCATGAGAGAGATATAGAACAGTTAAAGGTATTATCACGAGATATAGAACAGTTAAAGGTATTATCACGAGATATAGAACAGTTAAAGGTATTATCATGAGATATAGAACAGTTAAAGGTATTATCATGAGATATAGAACAGTTAAAGGTATTATCATGAGACATAGAACAGTTAAAGGTATTATCATGAGATATAGAACAGTTAAAGGTATTATCATGAGAGAGATATAGAACAGTTAAAGGTATTATCATGAGATATAGAACAGTTAAAGGTATTATCATGAGACATAGAACAGTTAAAGGTATTATCATGAGAGAGATATAGAACAGTTAAAGGTATTATAATGAAAGAGATATAGAACAGTTAAAGGTATTATCATGATATATAGAACAGTTAAAGGTATTATCATGAGATATAGAACAGTTAAAGGTATTATCATGAGACATAGAACAGTTAAAGGTATTATCATGAGATATAGAACAGTTAAAGGTATTATCATGAGATATAGAACAGTTAAAGGTATTATCATGAGACATAGAACAGTTAAAGGTATTATCATGAGAGAGATATAGAACAGTTAAAGGTATTATCATGAGATATAGAACAGTTAAAGGTATTATCATGAGAGAGATATAGAACAGTTAAAGGTATTATCATGAGATATAGAACAGTTAAAGGCATTATCATGATATATAGAACAGTTAAAGGTATTATCATGAGATATAGAACAGTTAAAGGCATTATCATGATATATAGAACAGTTAAAGGCATTATCATGATATATAGAACAGTTAAAGGTATTATCATGAGAGAGATATAGAACAGTTAAAGGTATTATCATGAGATATAGAACAGTAAAAGGTATTATCATGATATATAGAACAGTTAAAGGTAGTATCATGAGATATAGAACAGTTAAAGGCATTATCATGATATATAGAACAGTTAAAGGTATTATCATGAGATATAGAACAGTTAAAGGTATTATCATGAGATATAGAACAGTTAAAGGCATTATCATGATATATAGAACAGTTAAAGGTATTATCATGAGAGAGATATAGAACAGTTAAAGGTATTATCATGAGATATAGAACAGTAAAAGGTATTATCATGAGATATAGAACAGTTAAAGGTATTATCATGAGATATTGAACAGTTAAAGGTATTATCATGATATATAGAACAGTTAAAGGTATTATCATGAGAGAGATATAGAACAGTTAAAGGCATTATCATGAGATATTGAACAGTTAAAGGTATTATCATGAGAGAGATATAGAACAGTGAAAGGTATTATCATGAGATATAGAACAGTTAAAGGTATTATCATGAGAGAGATATAGAACAGTTAAAGGCATTATCATGAGATATTGAACAGTTAAAGGTATTATCATGAGAGAGATATAGAACAGTTAAAGGCATTATCATGAGATATTGAACAGTTAAAGGTATTGTATGTATATATAGAACAGTTAAAGGTATCATGAGAGAGATATAGAACAGTTAAAGGTATTATCATGAGATATAGAACAATAAAAGGTATTATCATGAGATATAGAACAGTTAAAGGTGTTATCATGAGATATTGACAGTTAAAGGCATTATCATGAGATATAGAACAGTTAAAGGTATTATCATGAGATATATAACAGTTAAAGGCATTATCATGAGATATAGAACAGTTAAAGGTATTATCATGAGATATATAACAGTTAAAGGTATTATCATGAGATATATAACAGTAGAAGTCTATTGTCTTACCTTTTGAACATGCCCATCTTGATAAGGCGTGCCATCACTGAGCCGTCAACTTCTCCAAAGAACCTCCCCACCTAGAGAGAGACCGACAGACAGGGAGAAGACCACACTGTCTTTACAATGACACCACTAGCATTGTCCTACACGCCGTATTATATAATACACTACCACATTATATAATACACTACCACATTACATAATACACTACCACATTATATAATACACTACCACATTATATAATACACTATCACATTATATAATACACTATCACATTATATAATACACTACCACATTATATAATAAACTATCACATTATATAATACACTATCACATTATATAATACACTACCACATTATATAATACACTATCACATTATATAATACACTATCACATTATATAATACACTACCACATTATATAATACACTACCACATTATATAATACACTATCACATTATATAGTACACTACCACATTATATAATACACTGCCACATTTACTATAATCCTCATCTGTTTAACAGTGGTTTATACCCTCCCTCACTCCAGTCATAGGAAGTTTTCCTTTCACCTCATTTGGCAAAGTGGAAAATGACAAACATCTTTCCCCCATTCCCCTCTTCCTTCTCCTCCACCTCTCCCTCTCTCTCTCCCTCTCTCTCTCCCTCTCTCTCTCTCTACCTCTCTCTCTACCTCTCTCTCTACCTCTCTCTCTACCTCTCCCTCTCTCTCTACCTCTCCCA
>NC_088238.1:5869070-5881570 GCF_036934945.1 Oncorhynchus masou masou | reverse complement strand
GGACAGCTCATCAGCTGGGTAGAGGTAGAGGTAGAGGTTAGGTGTATAGAGGACAGCTCATCAGCTGGGTAGAGGTAGAGGTTAGGTGTATAGAGGACAGCTCATCAGCTGGGTAGAGGTAGAGGTAGAGGTTAGGTGTATAGAGGACAGCTCATCAGCCGGGTAGAGGAATAGGTAGAGGTTAGGTGTATAGAGGACAGCTCATCAGCTGGGTAGAGGTAGAGGTAGAGGTTAGGTGTATAGAGGAAAGCTCATCAGCTGGGTAGAGATAGAGGTAGAGGTAGAGGTTAGGTGTATAGAGGACAGCTCATCAGCTGGGTAGAGGTAGAGGTAGAGGTTAGGTGTATAGAGGACAGCTAGTGTTTGAGTGACCGTAGCCGTCTCTCCTCTACTAGCCTGCGGTGGACTCTGCTCCACTATTCTACTACCTCTGAGGATTTGTGTTGGGTTCTTGGGCTTTCAGTTTACTAGGACATTTCATTTGAAGGACTCGCAAAGTCGTAAAGGAGCAGTCGATACTCATTGAGACCTCTTTGCCAAGTAATATCTCTGGCAGTGTACCATGGGATGTAATGTCCAGTGTGACTGATTGGGTTTGATCTGGGTCATCTGGGCATCACAAGACTGTGTTAGCCCACTGAGCTAAAGACTGTGTTTGCACACTGAGCTAAAGACTGTGTTAGCCCACTGAGCTAAAGACTGTGTTAGCACACTGAGCTAAAGATTGTGTTTGCACACTGAGCTAAAGACTGTGTTAGCCACTGAGCTAAAGACTGTGTTAGCCCACTGAGCTAAAGACTGTGTTTGCACACTGAGCTAAAGACTGTGTTAGCCACTGAGCTAAAGACTGTGTTAGCCCACTGAGCTAAAGACTGTGTTAGCACACTGAGCTAAAGACTGTGTTAGCCACTGAGCTAAAGACTGTGTTAGCCCACTGAGCTAAAGACTGTGTTAGCCCACTGAGCTAAAGACTGTGTTAGCCCACTGAACTAAAGAATGTGTTAGCCCACTGAGCTAAAGACTGTGTTAGCCCACTGAGCTAAAGACTGTGTTTGCACACTGAGCTAAAGACTGTGTTAGCCCACTGAGCTAAAGACTGTGTTTGCACACTGAGCTAAAGACTGTGTTAGCCACTGAGCTAAAGACTGTGTTAGCCCACTGAGCTAAAGAAAGTGTTAGCCCACTGAGCTAAAGACTGTGTTAGCCCACTGAACTAAAGAATGTGTTAGCCCACTGAGCTAAAGACTGTGTTAGCCCACTGAGCTAAAGACTGTGTTAGCCCACTGAACTAAAGACTGTGTTAGCCCACTGAACTAAAGACTGTGTTAGCCCACTGAACTAAAGACTGTGTTAGCCCACTGAACTAAAGACTGTGTTAGCCTACTGAGCTAAAGACTGTGTTAGCCCACTGAGCTAAAGACTGTGTTAGCCCACTGAACTAAAGACTGTGTTAGCCCACTGAGCTAAAGACTGTGTTAGCCACTGAGCTAAAGACTGTGTTGGCACACTGAGCTAAAGACTGTGTTAGCCCACTCATACGTTCATTCATCATTTTATTTGTGTATAGAGGGGCTGGGTCTGTGTGTGTGTGTGTGTGTGTGTGTGTGTGTGTGTGTGTGTGTGTGTGTGTGTGTGTGTGTGTGTGTGTGTGTGTGTCTGTGCTTCAATTTAGGTATGTGGGGATAGACTGTTTCCTGTGACCTATTTTAGTCTGTGTCTGTTTCTCTGTGTGTGTGTCTGTGTGTCTGTGTGTGTGTGTATGTGTGTGTGTCTGTGTGTCTGTGTCTGTGTGTCTGTGTGTGTGTGTGCCTGCAGAGGTGCTTCAATTTAGGTATGTGGGGATAGACTGTTTCCTGTGACCTATTTTAGACTGTGTCTGTGTCTCTGTGTGTGTGTATGTGTGTCTGTGTGTGTGTGTATGTGTGTGTGTCTGTGTGTCTGTGTCTGTGTGTCTGTGTGTCTGTGTGTGTGTGTGCCTGCAGAGGTGCTTCAATTTAGGTATGTGGGGATAGACTGTTTCCTGTGACCTATTTTAGTTTTAAGGAAGTACTGCTCAAACACACGTTGAAAAAGGCTCATATTGTTTTCCACATATCCAGTGTGAGGTTAAATGGAAATGTGTTTCCTGCATATCCCAGTCTACCTGAGACCCCCTCAGAGAGGGGGGTCATGGCCAGCCACTATTGATGGCCCTGGAACAATTAGGGTTAAGTGCCTTGCAGATCGACTGGCTCAGGAACCTTTCTGTTACTGGCTCAACACTCTAGCAACTGGGCTACCTGCCGCCCCCACACTCATAAAATATGAACTGAGACAGTTGGCTACAATTACTCCCCCCTCCTCCCTGTTCCACAGGCATAGACACAATACAACTAGGAGACTGAAAGAGTTTTAATCTTAAGACACAGACAGAAAAGTGACAACACAATAACTAGCTGTTTCCCAGGGGCTGTGATTAGGACGCCTCGTTGCTCCTCAGCTGAGAATAACTCATGTTGTGTTTGGTGGGTTTGTGTTTGGTGTGTGTGTGTGTGTTTGAACCGAGGGGCAGCCAGCCGCCAGGCTGCATTGGCTGCACCAGTGATCTTCCAACATTCCCTCCATCTTGTGCCAATATCAGTTCATTTTAAGTCTTGGTTCCAATGGTTTAGATGATGTTATTCTAAGAGTTTGTCAGTTGGATTGGCTCTCCGTAAGGTTATGTTTAGCTGACCTTTCATATGAAAAACCTTTTCTGACTCAAATAGGATTCACTCTAGATTGCGCTGATGTCCTAAAGATTTCAAATGGACATGAGGTGATGCTGTATACAACTTTTAAGGTGCACATATTTTAACATGTCTTTTAACATATCTTTTTTTATTTTTAAAGCTGTCATGGAAATAAAAGTATTTCCTATGAGCAAGTCATTTAGAGTTACTATGCCTTTAGTTTTCCATGTGGACCAATTTATCAGAGACTTCTGGAAAACTATGCAAGGATTGTTCCACCAGGTGGTGTTTTAGGGAGCGATATTGGTTCTTGTAGAACACGTTTAATCTTCTTCCATATTGTTATAGTGTTCTTAACTATGACGTTTTTAATAGTTCTTTACCCTTTCAAAATAGACACAAGGAAATTCTGGCGATGGATGAGCACATCTTCAACATGAGCCCAGTGTTCCTCTCTGATGCATTTAACTACAGTATATATGTAGCAAGTAAAAGCCTTGGGTAGTGAGTTGATACAAGGTTAAAACCCCTCTCAGACTTTGGGAGAAGTCAAATGTTTTGAGTTTTCAACATTGGTCAGGAATATCAGGAGATCATCTGTAAATAAGTTTAGTTTATGTTCATGTTTACCAATACTGATACCTGTATGCATTTGGGTCTAGTCTAATTCTTTCTGCAAGCGGATCAATTGCCAGTGAAAACAGGAGGGGGAGAGGGGACATCCCTGTCTTGTGCTCCTTTTTAAAGCAATTTCATCAGATCATATATTATTTGTGTATATCTTTTCTTTAGGGGATATACAATATAGAATAGAATAGAATATTTATTATAAAATGTATTATTTCAGCTGTAAAGTTGAAAGCTTCCAAAATTTTGAATAGAAATGGCCATTCAAGAGTGTCGAAAGCCTTTTCCGCAACAACAGCCATTATTAATGAATCTATATCTGGTCTACATCTTGTATTTCTTTGCATATTGTATTAAACTGAAACAGGTTCTTGTATTTGTTGGTAAGTGTCTATTTTTAATAAACCGTGTTTGATTGATATGTATATCGTGTAGTAAGACTTGTACCACGCTATTGCTTATAAACGTACTTATTATTTTATTGTCACAATTTATTAAACTTACGTGTCTATAATCAGTAGGGGGACTCTCCAGATTTCCCTGGTTTTAATATAACTGAAATAACTTTGATACATGGTTTGACGCATGGAACTAGTAAGCGCTGAATTGAGTGAGGTGTGTTGTCATTTGTGTAAATGGACCATTTCCATCTGTAACTCGTGCCGCCCGAAGGGTGCAGGAAGTAGGACAGGGGATCAAGCATGTTTTCTCATCTCTGTTTCGTGTTGACAAGATCAGCTGGCTTTACCCGCCAAGCTTTCCTGCACCACCCACACACCCACCCACACACACACACGCACGCACGCACGCACGCACGCAGATTACAACACGAGCATGTGGTAAGAAATATATTACATGGACTGAAGGAGACAATATCCAACCTATCTGGTCTACAGAGAGGATAGATAAGGTGTTTCCTAGATAAACACTATTCTAACACGGCCCTGGAAGCCTGGAAGCCTCTACGTCGATACACTGACAATAAAAACCAGCAAAACAATTAGTCAGGAGCCAAGCCCAGTGTAATGGGCCTCTGGTGTGTGTGTGTGTGTGTGTGTGTGTGTGTGTGTGTGTGTGTGTGTGTGTGTGTGTGTGTGTGTGTGTGTGTGTGTGGTGTGTTTTCCCTCAGTCCCAGTGGAGAGATTAGACCCTAAATTCCTACAAGGCCTATACTACAGTTATACACTACTATGAACTGGGACACTACAGTTATACACTACTATGGACTGGGACACTACAGTTATACACTACAGTTATACACTACTATGGACTGGGACACTACAGTTATACACTACAGTTATACACTACTATGGACTGGGACACTACAGTTATACACTACTATGGACTGGGACACTACAGTTATACACTACAGTTATACACTACTATGGACTGGGACACTACAGTTATACACTACTATGGACTGGGACACTACAGTTATACACTACAGTTATACACTACTATGGACGGGGACACTACAGTTATACACTACAGTTATACACTACTATGGACTGGGACACTACAGCTATACACTACTATGGACTGGGACACTACAGTTATACACTACAGTTATACACTACTATGGACTGGTACACTACAGTTATACACTACTATGGACTGGGACACTACAGTTATACACTACTATGGACTGGGACACTACAGTTATACACTACTATGGACTGGGACACTACAGTTATACACCACAGTTATACACTACTATGGACTGGGACACTACAGTTATACACTACTATGGACTGGGACACTACAGTTATACACTACTATGGACTGGGACACTACAGTTATACACTACAGTTATACACTACTATGGACTGGGACACTAGAGTTATACACTACTATGGACTGGGACACTACAGTTATACACTACTATGGACTGGGACACTACAGTTATACACTACTATGGACTGGGACACTACAGTTATACACTACAGTTATACACTACTATGGACTGGGACACTACAGTTATACACTACAGTTATACACTACTATGGACTGGGACACTACAGTTATACACTACTATGGACTAGGACACTACAGTTATACACTACTATGGACTGGGACACTACAGTTATACACTACAGTTATACACTACAGTTATACACTACTATGGCCTGGGACACTACAGTTATACACTACTATGGACTGGGACACTACAGTTATACACTACTATGGACTGGGACACTACAGTTATACACTACAGTTATACACTACAGTTATACACTACTATGGACTGGGACACTACAGTTATACACTACAGTTATACACTACTATGGACTGGGACACTACAGTTATACACTACAGTTATACACTGCTATGGACTGGGACACTACAGTTATACACTACAGTTATACACTACAGTTATACACTACTATGGACTGGGACACTACAGTTATACACTACTATGGACTGGGACACTACAGTTATACACTACTATGGACTGGGACACTACAGTTATACACTACAGTTATACACTACAGTTATACACTACTATGGACTGGGACACTACAGTTATACACTACAGTTATACACTACTATGGACTGGGACACTACAGTTATACACTACAGTTATACACTACTATGAACTGGTTCTTCTGTTCTGTTCAGTGACATAGTACAGACTATACAGACTCTAGTATATGAGCTGTACAGTCATGTTCCCTCTGCTGTGCTACCTAGCACATGACTACACACACACACACACACACACACACACACACACACACACACACACACACACACACACACACACACACACACACACACACACACACACACACACACACACACACATATCTATCTCAACATCTATCAGAGTTACTCACATGGCTTTTTTCTTTGGAGATGATTATGAAAGCATTGCTGTCGATGAGGTAGCAGGCCAGGTCCTAAGAGAGAAAAACAGATAGAGAGAGAGAGAAGGAGAGAGGGAGAGATGGAGAGAGAGAGAGTGATATATATATATATATATATAGAGAGAGAGAGAGAAGGAGAGAGAGAGAGAGAGAGGGAGGGAGAGAGAGAAGGAGAGAAAGAGAGAGAGAGAGGGTGAGGGAGAGAGAGAGAGAAGGAGAAAGAAAGAGAGGGTGAGGGAGAGAGAGAGAGAAAGAGCGAAAGAGAGAGAGAGAAAGAGAGAGAGGGAGGGAGAGGGAGGGAGAGAGAGAAGGAGAAAGAGAGAGAGAGAGAGGATAGTAAGGACAGATGAGAGAAGAGAAGACAGTGATGGATGCTGTTTCTTGACAAGCAGAGACCAGCCGATCTCTTTTACTAATGGTCCATCATACAACCTGACACCCTGAGGCAGGGTCTTTATAATGGGGCAGGTTGATGTAAGGGACCATAAGTCATGTGACTCAGGTCATGGAGGTCATGGCTGTGGTATAGGGGTCAACAGGGTTGGAGTGTGAGATGGCTACATACCACAGTAGGACAGGAGATATGGCCTGTGTCCACAAAGGCAACCTAATCCCTATACAGTGATATGGTCACTGGTAGTACACTATAAAGGGACTAGGGTGTAATTTGGGATGCACACATAGCCTGTAGATCCTCACCATGGCTTCACATGCCAGCGGACAGATGCCCTCTGTATTAGAGCACTGGAGAGAGGGAGTGAGAAAGAGCACATCGTTACAACACTGGAAATAGACATAATGTGACATTTTGAAATGTATTTGACTATTTTGGAACTTCTGTGAGGGTAATGTTCACTGTTCATTTTTAGTGGTTATTATTGTTTTATTGTTACTTAAGTTTATTATCTACTACACTTGCTCTGGCAATATAAACATATGTTTCCCATGGCAATAAAGCCCCTTGAATTGAATTGAGAGAAGTATGGAGAGAGACGAAAAGTGAGATAAAGTGAGAATAAAAAATAAAGAAAAAAAACAGAGATTTAGTCTCCAAATAGAGGAAATGAGGTCATCATTGTGACTGCTCTTGAACCACAATGAGCCACAGCACAGAGATGTTACCATGGTAACAGACCCCCCCCCCCACCCAGACCCCTCCCTCCCCTGAGAATAATTCCTGTTGTCTGTTATTGGAAAACACACAGAGAAACACAACAGGGATGCTGGTACATACATATTGTATGAACATTATTGATTTCCTTTATGAACCTCACCAGTCCTCCCTCCTCCCAGCCCACACACACCATCTCTTCAACCACTATGAGACAACAGAGCTATCTACTGTATCTGCCTACCTACCGCCCCCTCACTCTGAGAGAATCCCCTCTGTTGTGACTACTTGCCTGGCCTTCTGTAAGTGGTCTCTCTCTCTCTCTGTCATTTATAGAGTCCTGGATGGGTTGAGTGGGCAGCGTGCATTTAGCTACACTGTAGTAGTTAATAGCTAGGGCACAGCTGCTAGCTATATTATTGTGGTAAATAGGCAGGGCACAGCTGTTAGCTATATTATAGTGGTAAATAGCCAGGGCACAGCTATTAGCTATATTATAGTAGTTAATAAGCAGGGCACATCTATTAGCTATATTATAGTAGTAAATAACAGGGCACAGCTATTAGCTATATTATAGTGGTAAATAGGCAGGGCACAGCTATTAGCTATATTATAGTAGTAAATATGCAGGGCACAGCAATTAGCTATATTATAGTAGTTAATAAGCAGGGCACATCTATTAGCTATATTATAGTAGTTAATAGCAGGGCACAGCTATTAGCTATATTATAGTAGTTAATAGCCAGGGCACAGCTATTAGCTATATTATAGTAATAAATAGGCAGGGCACAGCTATTAGCTATATTATAGTAGTTAATAGGCAGGGCACAGCTATTAGCTATATTATAGTAGTTAATAGCCAGGGCACAGCTATTAGCTATATTGTAGTAATAAATAGCCAGGGCACAGCTATTAGCTATATTATAGTAGTTAATAGGCAGGGCACAGTTATTAGCTATATTGTAGTAGTTAATAGCCAGGGCACAGCTATTAGCTATATTATAGTAGCTAATTAGCAGGGCACAGCTATTAGCTATATTATAGTAGTTAATAGCCAGGGCACAGCTATTAGCTATATTGTAGTAGTTAATAGCCAGGGCACAGCTATTAGCTATATTATAGTAGTTAATTAGCAGGGCACAGCTATTAGCTATATTATAGTAGTTAATAGCCAGGGCACAGCTATTAGCTATATTATAGTAGTTAATAGCCAGGGCACAGCTATTAGCTATTATATAGCAGTAAATAGGCAGGGCACAGCTATTAGCTACATTATAGTAGTTAATAGCCAGGGCACAGCTATTAGCTATATTGTAGTAGTTAATAGCCAGGGCACAGCTACTAGCTATATTATAGTAGTTAATAGCCAGGGCACATCTATTAGCTATATTATAGTAGTTAATAGCCAGGGCACAGCTACTAGCTATATTATAGTAGTTAATAGCCAGGGCACAGCTATTAGCTATATTATAGTAGTTAATAGCCAGGGCACAGCTATTAGCTATATTGTAGTAGTTAATAGCCAGGGCACAGCTATTAGCTATATTATAGTAGTTAATTAGCAGGGCACAGCTATTAGCTATATTATAGTAGTTAATAGCCAGGGCACAGCTATTAGCTATTATATAGCAGTAAATAGGCAGGGCACAGCTATTAGCTATATTATAGTAGTTAATAGCCAGGGCACAGCTATTAGCTATATTGTAGTAGTTAATAGCCATGGCACAGCTATTAGCTATATTGTAGTAGTTAATAGCCAGGGCACAGCTATTAGCTATATTGTAGTAGTTAATAGCCAGGGCACAGCTATTAGCTATATTATAGTAGTTAATTAGCAGGGCACAGCTATTAGCTATATTATAGTAGTTAATAGCCAGGGCACAGCTATTAGCTATATTATAGTAGTTAATAGCCAGGGCACAGCTACTAGCTACAGAGGATGAGGCTGTTTACCAAATGGCACCCTATCCCCTATATAGTGCACTACTGTTGAACACAACCCAAATAGGCTCTGGTCTAATGTAGAGCACTAATATAGTGAATAAGGGGCCATTTGGGACACAAGCAGAGGCCTGGGTTAAGGAGGTGGTTATAGTCTGGAGAGTAGGGCCCCTACTGCTGCAGTTCAGGATTGGTTGTTCAGCTGGCCTCCACTCACACACTAAACACACACCCTGCTGCTGCAGTCTGGAGAAGAGCCCTGACATTGGAGAGAGAGAGAGATGTGCATTGCATGAGCGCCCCCTCTCCCACTGTCCTTGTCCACGGTGCTGCTTGTCCGTGTGAGTGATGGGCGGCAGCTCTAACTGTTCAAACTATGGATCTGCTCTCTGTTTCCAATCAGAAAAACAACAAACATGCTGGGAGTTGTAGCATACCCTCAACAACAGAGAAACATGCTGGGAGATGTAGCATACCCACAACAACAGAGAAACATGCTGGGAGATGTAGCATACCCACAACAACAGAGAAACATGCTGGGAGATGTAGCATACCCACAACAACAGAGAAACATGCTGGGAGATGTAGCATACCCACAACAACAGAGAAACATGCTGGGAGATGTAGCATACCCTCAACAACAGAGAAACATGCTGGGAGATGTAGCATACCCACAACAACAGAGAAACATGCTGGGAGATGTAGCATACCCACAACAACAGAGAAACATGCTGGGAGATGTAGCATACCCACAACAACAGAGAAACATGCTGGGAGTTGTAGCATACCCACAACAACAGAGAAACATGCTGGGAGATGTAGCATACCCACAACAACAGAGAAACATGCTGGGAGTTGTAGCATACCCTCAACAACAGAGAAACATGCTGGGAGATGTAGCATACCCTCAACAACAGAGAAACATGCTGGGAGATGTAGCATACCCACAACAACAGAGAAACATGCTGGGAGATGTAGCATACCCTCAACAACAGAGAAACATGCTGGGAGATGTAGCATACCCACAACAACAGAGAAACATGCTGGGAGATGTAGCATACCCTCAACAACAGAGAAACATGCTGGGAGATGTAGCATACCCACAACAACAGAGAAACATGCTGGGAGATGTAGCATACCCACAACAACAGAGTGGATGGACGTGACAGAAAGTCTGAACGTGTGAGTGATGTGAGTGATGTGTGAGAGTCTGAATGAGATGTTGTGAATGTGTGTGTGTGTGTGTGTGTGAGTGATGCGTGTGTGTGTGTGTGTGTGTGTGTGTGTGTGTGTGTGTGTGTGTGTGTGTGTGTGTGTGTGTGTGTGTGTGTGTGTGTGTGTGTGTGTGTGTGTGTGTGTGTGTGTGTGTGTGTGTGAGAGTCTGAATGTAACGTGTGAATGCTGTGTGTGCATAATGTAATGAGTTTCAGTGAAGCACAGATGTTGTTAAATTGAGCTCTGCTAAAAAAAGAAGGGATTGAGAAGGAGAATGAAATGATGCCGTCTACTTACGTCTGTGTCATTGGGCTGAGGGGCACAGCATCCGGAGGGGAAAGAGAGAGGGAGGGAGAGGGAGAGTGGAGAGAGGAGAGAGAGAAGGAGAGGGAGAGGGAGAGCAGGAGAGAGGAGAGAGGGAAAGGGAGAGAAGGAGAGAGAGAGAGAGGGGAGGGAAGGAGAGAGAGAGAGAGGGAGGGAAGGAGAGAGAGAGAGAGAGGGAGGGATGGAAGGAGAGAGAGAGAGAGGGAAGGAGAGAGAGAGAGAGGGAGGGATGGAAGGAGAGAGCGAGAGAGAGAGAGAGAGAGAGAGAGAGAGGGAAGGAGAGAGAGAGAGTTATACCACAGTACTGTAAACTCACTCTATCCATGTCTTGAGATGTTTTCTGATAGGGACCGTGACCTTGGTGACAAACTGACTGGAAGCCATCAAGGCTGACATTATCACTGAGATGGGGTGTGTGTGGTTGATTGTTTAATGTGCTTCCCGCCAGTACTAGGGGTCAGAGAGCAGCATGTGGCCAGTCTCATTATCTGATGACCAGATTGAGTGTGTGTGTGTGTGTGTGTGTGTTTGTGTGTGTGTGTGCCTGCGTGTCTGCTTGAGTGTGTTTTGTGTGTGAGCCATCTGTGTGTACCTGTGTGTGTGTGTGTGTGCATTTGCGCATCCGTGCTCACTTCTATCCAAGTGTGTGTCCTGTGTCCATGTGTGTGTGTGTGTGTGTGCGTGTTCATGTGTGTGTGTCCCAGAGCTGGGCCAGTGATCTAGAGCGTGACGGTGTGTGAATGGAACATCTATCAAGTCTCTCTATTTCCCATTAAACCCTGCATCAAACCCCCAGTGTGTGTGTGTGTGAGTGTGTGTGTGTGTGAGTGTGTGTGTGTGAGCCCAGTCTCCTTGGTTCCGTTCTGCAGCAGAATACATGTTATTGTCCGTCACCACCCGTTCCACTCTACAGCTCCTCTACTGGACATTTTCAGAGAGGAAGACCATTTATCTATTAATTATTTCCTATTAGAAAATTATGTAGCTCGTGTTTTAGTCCTAAAGCCTGATAATAATCATCATGAACTGTACTTACAGTAGTGTGTCATCAAGTAGGATTTGTATGCGCATAATCAAGTAGTACTGTTTAAGTAGTACTGTAATATAGTTTCTTATACATCAAGCAGTTTCTGTAATCCATGTACATAGATACTGTATGACAACGACATTTCTCTGAACAGTTGATGTAATATTAATTTGTGTACTGAACATTCCATTCTGTGTGCATTCTAGAAGGCGTTGACATTCTGCCTTGGAACCTTGAGGGGATTTCAACAGTCAGTTAACTTTACTTACCAGCCCATCAAATAAAGATGGTAGCAGTTGACTTCGACGTGACAGTCAGGGGGGAACATACTTATATAATCTGACAAGACAGGAGGAGAGGAGAGGAGGGGCGGGGAGGGGCAGGGAGGGGAGAGGGGAGAGGAGAGGAGGGGCAGAGAGGGGAGAGGAGAGGAGGGGGGGGGGAGGGGCAGGGAGGGGAGAGGAGAGGAGAGAGGAGAGGAGAGGAGGGGAGAGAGGGAGAGGGAGAGGAGGGGCGGGGGAGGGGCAGGGAGGGGAGAGGAGAGAGGAGAGGAGAGGAGGGGCAGAGAGGGGAGAGGAGAGGAGAGGAGGGGCAGAGAGGGGGAGAGGAGGGGAGGGGAGGGGGAGGGGGAGGGGAGGGGAGGGGAGGGGAGGGGAGGGGGAGGGGAGAGGAGAGGA
>NC_088238.1:5861570-5864070 GCF_036934945.1 Oncorhynchus masou masou | reverse complement strand
GAGGCGGAGGGAGGGAGAGAGAGAGTGATAGAGAGACATGGAGAGAGGCACATTGTCCAGTCGTCTGTGAAGTAACAGTCAAGACATTTACTCAGTAGAACACATCTGCTGTCTTCACTCAACAACAACAGTAGACAGATGTTATCTGAATACCCCATTAACTAGTCATGTCTACAGTATTGTCAGGTTAAAACATGACTGCATTTCCTTGATTCAAGATGGAGGTGGTTCCTTCGTATTTTCATGGGTTTTTACCTGATGCTCGGCAGATGTAATTAAATCCACCATCTTGCCACAAGCAGTCTCTAGTCTACAGTATTGTCAAGTTGAAAATAGACACCCAGTACAATCTGTTATCTGGTATCGGGTAGTTCTCTGGGTGTAGTTCTTTCATTCAAAATGGAGGTGGTTATGTAATGTTTTCATGGGTTTCTTCACAATGATGTAAGCCAAAGTGTGGCGGCCATGTTGAGTTGATTGTTGTGTAAAATAAACTCTCTATAAAAATATAACATACTTGATGGAAACATGGGTGGCATTCAGTTGACAGCATGTTTTTGTGTGTGTGTGTGTGTGTGCATGTGTGTGCGTGTGTGCGTGTGTGTGTGTGTGTGTGCGTGCGTGCGTGTGTGTGGATGTGTGTGTGTGTGTGCGGATGTGTGTGTGTGTGTGTGTGTGTGTGCGTGCGTGCGTGCGTGTGTGCGTGCGTGCGTGCGTGCGTGTGTGTGTGTGTGTGTGTGCGTGCGTGCGTGCGTGTGTGTGGAAATAGCTCTATTGTAGCCACAGTTCAGTTCACCAGACATACAGTTTATTAGTTCATTTATCTAGACTTGGATGGTTTATAAACGGCCGCCGGGCTTCATCACTATTAATGTTCTTCCTTCCAGATTAGAGCGATTAGGCCGACGAACGGAGCTGCGTTGACAAAGAAACATTTTCCATTGCTTTTCCCAATCGTCTTGATTTGGTTTTGTACACAAGGATTGTCATTTGTGGAGTTGAGTTTATTTAACATTTCCAATCTATGAATTACATGAAATAAACATTGAAACATGAAGATGAAATTGTCATATGAGTCTTGTTATGTTGGTGTGGTTGTATGGATGGATGTAGAGAGAGATGGAGAGAAAAGGCCTTGTTATGTTGGTGTGGTTGTATGGATGGATGTAGAGAGATGGAGAGAAAAGGCCTTGTTATGTTGGTGTGGTTGTATGGATGGATGTAGAGAGAGATGGAGAGAAAAGGCCTTGTTATGTTGGTGTGGTTGTATGGATGGATGTAGAGAGAGATGGAGAGAAAAGGCCTTGTTATGTTGGTGTGGTTGTATGGATGGATGTAGAGAGAGATGGAGAGAAAAGGCCTTGTTATGTTGGTGTGGTTGTATGGATGGATGTAGAGAGAGATGGAGAGAAAAAGCCTTGTTATGTTGGTGTGGTTGTATGGATGGATGTAGAGAGAGATGGAGAGAAAAGGCCTTGTTATGTTGGTGTGGTTGTATGGATGGATGTAGAGAGAGATGGAGAGAAAAGGCCTTGTTATGTTGGTGTGGTTGTATGGATGGATGTAGAGAGAGATGGAGAGAAAAGGCCTTGTTATGTTGGTATGGATGGATGTAGAGAGAGATGGAGAGAAAAGGCCTTGTTATGTTGGTATGGATGGATGTAGAGAGAGATGGAGAGAAAAGGCCTTGTTATGTTGGTGTGGTTGTATGGATGGATGTAGAGAGAGATGGAGAGAAAAGGCCTTGTTATGTTGGTGTGGTTGTATGGATGGATGTAGAGAGAGATGGAGAGAAAAGGCCTTGTTATGTTGGTGTGGTTGTATGGATGGATGTAGAGAGAGATGGAGAGAAAAGGCCTTGTTATGTTGGTATGGATGTATGGATGGATGTAGAGAAAAAGCCTTGTTATGTTGATTGTGGACTACAGGAAAAGGAGGACTGAGACCCGTTCTCATCAACAGGGCCGTAGTGGAGCAGGTTGAGAGGTCCTTGGTGTCCACATCACCAACAAACTAACATGGTCCAAGCACACCAAGACAGTCGTGAAGAGGCACGACAAAAACCCTTTCCCCCTCAGGAGACTGAAAAGACTTGGCATGGGTCCCCAGATCCTCAAAAAGTTGTACAGCTGCACCATCAAGAGCATCCTTATGAGTTGCATCACTGCCTGGTACGGCAACTGCTCTGCCTCCGACCGCAAGGTGCTACAGAGGGTAGTGTGAACGGCCCAGTGCATCACTGGGGCTAAGCTGCCTGCCATCCAGGACCTCTATACCAGGCGGTGTGAGAGGAAGGCCCTACAGAGGGTAGTGTGAACGGCCCAGTGCATCACTGGGGCTAAGCTGCCTGCCATCCAGGACCTCTATACCAGGCGGTGTGAGAGGAAGGCCCTACAGAGGGTAGTGTGAACGGCCCAGTGCATCACTGGGGCTAAGCTGCCTGCCATCCAGGACCTCTATACCAGGCGGTGTGAGAGGAAGGCCCTACAGAGGGTAGTGT
>NC_088238.1:5849070-5856570 GCF_036934945.1 Oncorhynchus masou masou | reverse complement strand
TAGCCAGCTATTGTCGTTCTTTTAAGGTAACGTAACGCAATCAACCTGCTAGCTAGCCAGCTAGCCCCCGAATAGCAGCACTGTAGAAACTATTACACTCGAAGGAACGACTTGATTAGTGTAGTGTCAACATCGCAGCCACTACCAGCTAGCCTACTCCAGCAGTACTGTATCATTTCAATCATTTTAGTCAATAAGATTCTTGCTACGTAAGCTTAACTTTCTGAACATTCGAGACGTGTAGTCCACTTGTCATTCCAATCTCCTTTGCATTAGCGTAGCCTCTTCTGTACCCTGTCAACTATGTGTCTATCTATCCCTGTTCTCTCCTCTCTGCACAGACCATACAAACGCTCCACACCGCGTGGCCGCGGCCACCCTAATCTGGTGGTCCCAGCGCGCACGACCCACGTGGAGTTCCTGGTCTCCGGTAGCCTCTGGAACTGCCGATCTGCGGCCAACAAGGCAGAGTTCATCTCAGCCTATGCCTCCCTCCAGTCCCTCGACTTCCTGGCACTGACGGAAACATGGATCACCACAGATAACACTGCTACTCCTACTGCTCTCTCTTCGTCTGCCCACGTGTTCTCGCACACCCCGAGAGCTTCTGGTCAGCGGGGTGGTGGCACCGGGATCCTCATCTCTCCCAAGTGGTCATTCTCTCTCTCCCCCTTACCCATCTATCTATCGCCTCCTTTGAATTCCATGCTGTCACAGTTACCAGCCCTTTCAAGCTTAACATCCTTATCATTTATCGCCCTCCAGGTCCCCTCGGAGAGTTCATCAATGAGCTTGATGCCTTGATAAGCTCCTTTCCTGAGGACGGCTCACCTCTCACAGTCCTGGGCGACTTTAACCTCCCCACTTCTACCTTTGACTCATTCCTCTCTGCCTCCTTCTTTCCACTCCTCTCCTCTTTTGACCTCACCCTCTCACCTTCCCCCCTACTCACAAGGCAGGCAATACGCTCGACCTCATCTTTACTAGATGCTGTTCTTCCACTAACCTCATTGCAACTCCCCTCCAAGTCTCCGACCACTACCTTGTATCCTTTTCCCTCTCGCTCTCATCCAACACTTCCCACACTGCCCCTACTCGGATGGTATCGCGCCGTCCCAACCTTCGCTCTCTCTCCCCCGCTACTCTCTCCTCTTCCATCCTATCATCTCTTCCCTCTGCTCATACCTTCTCCAACCTTTCTCCTGATTCTGCCTCCTCAACCCTCCTCTCTTCCCTTTCTGCATCCTTTGACTCTCTATGTCCCCTATCCTCCAGGCCGGCTCGGTCCTCCCCTCCCGCTCCGTGGCTCGATGACTCATTGCGAGCTCACAGAACAGAGCTCCGGGCAGCCGAGCGGAAATGGAGGAAAACTCGCCTCCCTGCGGACCTGGCATCCTTTCACTCCCTCCTCTCTACATTTTCCTCCTCTGTCTCTGCTGCTAAAGCCACTTTCTACCACTCTAAATTCCAAGCATCTGCCTCTAACCCTAGGAAGCTCTTTGCCACCTTCTCCTCCCTCCTGAATCCTCCTCCCCCTCCTCCCTCTCTGCAGATGACTTCGTCAACCATTTTGAAAAGAAGGTCGACGACATCCGATCCTCGTTTGCTAAGTCAAACGACACCGCTGGTTCTGCTCACACTGCCCTACCCTGTGCTCTGACCTCTTTCTCCCCTCTCTCCAGATGAAATCTCGCTTCTTGTGACGGCCGGCCGCCCAACAACCTGCCCGCTTGACCCTATCCCCTCCTCTCTTCTCCAGACCATTTCCGGGGACCTTCTCCCTTACCTCACCTCGCTCATCAACTCATCCCTGACCGCTGGCTACGTCCCTTCCGTCTTCAAGAGAGCGAGAGTTGCACCCCTTCTGAAAAAACCTACACTCGATCCCTCCGATGTCAACAACTACAGACCAGTATCCCTTCTTTCTTTTCTCTCCAAAACTCTTGAACGTGCCGTCCTTGGCCAGCTCTCCTGCTATCTCTCTCAGAATGACCTTCTTGATCCAAATCAGTCAGGTTTCAAGACTAGTCATTCAACTGAGACTGCTCTTCTCTGTATCACGGAGGCGCTCCGCACTGCTAAAGCTAACTCTCTCTCCTCTGCTCTCATCCTTCTAGACCTATCGGCTGCCTTCGATACTGTGAACCATCAGATCCTCCTCTCCACCCTCTCCGAGTTGGGCATCTCCGGCGCGGCCCACGCTTGGATTGCGTCCTACCTGACAGGTCGCTCCTACCAGGTGGCGTGGCGAGAATCTGTCTCCTCGCCACGCGCTCACCACTGGTGTCCCCAGGGCTCTGTTCTAGGCCCTCTCCTATTCTCGCTATACACCAAGTCACTTGGCTCTGTCATAACCTCACATGGTCTCTCCTATCATTGCTATGCAGACGACACACAATTAATCTTCTCCTTTCCCCCTTCTGATGACCAGGTGGCGAATCGCATCTCTGCATGTCTGGCAGACATATCAGTGTGGATGACGGATCACCACCTCAAGCTGAACCTCGGCAAGACGGAGCTGCTCTTCCTCCCGGGGAAGGACTGCCCGTTCCATGATCTCGCCATCACGGTTGACAACTCCATTGTGTCCTCCTCCCAGAGCGCTAAGAACCTTGGCGTGATCCTGGACAACACCCTGTCGTTCTCAACCAACATCATGGCGGTGGCCCGTTCCTGTAGGTTCATGCTCTACAACATCCGCAGAGTACGACCCTGCCTCACACAGGAAGCGGCGCAGGTCCTAATCCAGGCACTTGTCATCTCCCGTCTGGATTACTGCAACTCGCTGTTGGCTGGGCTCCCTGCCTGTGCCATTAAACCCCTACAACTCATCCAGAACGCCGCAGCCCGTCTGGTGTTCAACCTTCCCAAGTTCTCTCACGTCACCCCGCTCCTCCGCTCTCTCCACTGGCTTCCAGTTGAAGCTCGCATCCGCTACAAGACCATGGTGCTTGCATACGGAGCTGTGAGGGGAACGGCACCGCAGTACCTCCAGGCTCTGATCAGGCCCTACACCCAAGCAAGGGCACTGCGTTCATCCACCTCTGGCCTGCTCGCCTCCCTACCATTGAGGAAGTACAGTTCCCGCTCAGCCCAGTCAAAACTGTTCGCTGCTCTGGCCCCCAATGGTGGAACAAACTCCCTCACGACGCCAGGACAGCGGAGTCAATCACCACCTTCCGGAGACACCTGAAACCCCACCTCTTCAAGGAATACCTAGGATAGGATAAGTAATCCTTCTCACCACCCCCCCTTAATGATTTAGATGCACTATTGTAAAGTGGCTGTTCCACTGGATGTCAGAAGGTGAATTCACCAATTTGTAAGTCGCTCTGGATAAGAGCGTCTGCTAAATGACTTAAATGTAAATGTCTTAAATGTCCAAGGATTTAAACCAACTGTTCAGGGATTTAATAAACCAACTGCCCAGAGATTTAAACCAACTGTCCAAGGATTTAATAAACCAACTGTTCAGGGATTTAATAAACCAACTGCCCAGAGATTTAAACCATCTTTCCAAGGATTTAATAAACCAACTGTTCAGGGATTTAATAAACCAACTGTCCAGGGATTTAATAAACCAACTGTCCAAGGATTTAAACCAACTGTTCAGGGATTTAATAAACCAACTGCCCAGGGATTTAAACCAACTGTCCAAGTATTTAATAAACCAACTGCTCAGGGATTTAATAAACCAACTGCCCAGGGATTTAAATCAACTGTCCAAGGATTTAATAAACCAACTGTCCAGGGACTTAAATCAACTGTCCAAGGATTTAATAAACCAACTGTCCAAGGATTTAATAAACCAACTGTTCAGGGATTTAATAAACCAACTGCCCAGGGATTTAAATCAACTGTCCAAGGATTTAATAAACCAACTGTTCAGGGATTTAATAAACCAATTGCCCAGAGATTTAAACCAACTGTCCAAGGATTTAATAAACCAACTGTTCAGGGATTTAATAAACCAACTGCCCAGAGATTTAAACCAACTGTCCAAGGATTTAATAAACCAACTGTTCAGGGATTTAATAAACCAACTGTTCAGGGATTTAATAAACCAACTGTCCAGGGATTTAAATCAACTGTCCAAGGATTTAATAAACCAACTGCCCAGGGATTTAATAAACCAACTGTCAAGGGATTTAAATCAACTGTCCAAGGATTTAATAAACCAACTGTTCAGGGATTTAATAAACCAACTGTCCAGGGATTTAAACCAACTGTTCAGGGATTTAATAAACAAACTGTCCAGGGACTTAAACCAACTGTCCAGGGATTTAAACCAACTGTTCAGGGATTTAATAAACCAACTGTTCAGGGATTTAATAAACCAACTGCCCAGGGATTTAAATCAACTGTCCAAGGATTTAATAAACCAACTGTTCAGGGATTTAATAAACCAACTGCCCAGAGATTTAAACCAACTGTCCAAGGATTTAATAAACCAACTGTTCAGGGATTTAATAAACCAACTGCCCAGAGATTAAACCAACTGTCCAAGGATTTAATAAACCAACTGTCCAGGGATTTAAACCAACTGTCCAAGAATTTAAACCAACTGTTCAGGGATTTAATAAACCAACTGCCCAGGGATTTAAACCAACTGTCCAAGTATTTAATAAACCAACTGTCCAGGGATTTAAACCAACTGTCCAAGAATTTAAACCAACTGTTCAGGGATTTAATAAACCAACTGCCCAGGGATTTAAACCAACTGTCCAGGGACTTAAATCAACTGTCCAAGGATTTAATAAACCAACTGTCCAAGGATTTAATAAACCAACTGCCCAGGGATTTAATAAACCAACTGTCCAGGGATTTAATAAACCAACTGTCCAGGGATTTAATAAACCAACTGCCCAGGGATTTAAACCAACTGTCCAAGTATTTAATAAACCAACTGTCCAGGGATTTAAACCAACTGTCCAAGAATTTAAACCAACTGTTCAGGGATTTAATAAACCAACTGCTCAGGGATTTAATAAACCAACTGTCCAGGGACTTAAATCAACTGTCCAAGGATTTAATAAACCAACTGTCCAAGGATTTAATAAACCAACTGCCCAGGGATTTAATAAACCAACTGTCCAGGGATTTAATAAACCAACTGTCCAGGGATTTAATAAACCAACTGTCCAGGGATTTAAATCAACTGTCCAAGGATTTAATAAACCAACTGTCCAGGGATTTAAACCAACTGTTCAGGGATTTAATAAACCAACTGTCCAGGGATTTAAATCAACTGTCCAGGGATTTAATAAACCAACTGTTCAGGGATTTAAACCAACTGTCCAAGGATTTAATAAATCAACTGTCCAGGGATTTAAACCAACTATCCAGGGATTTAAACCAACTGTCCAGGGATTTAAACCAACTGTCCAATGATTTAATAAACCAACTGTTCAGGGATTTAATAAACCAACTGTCCAGGGATTTAAACCAACTGTCCAAGGATTTAAACCAACTGTTCAGGGATTTAAACCAACTGTCCAGGGAATTCATAAACAAACTGTCCCTATGGCCCTGATACTCTATTCCCTATGTGGAGCCCTATGGGCTCTGATACTCTATTCCCCATGTGGAGTCCTATGGGCCCTGATACTCTATTCCCTACGGTCCTTATACTCTATTCCCTATGGGCTCTGATACTCTATTCCCTATGTGGAGCCCTATGGGGCCTGATACTCTATTCCCTATGTGGAGCCCTATGGGCCCTGATACTCTATTCCCTATGGTCCTGATACTCTATTCCCTATGTGAAGCCCTATGGGCTCTGATACTCTATTCCCTATGTGGAGCCCTATGGGGCCTGATACTCTATTCCCTATGTGGAGCCCTATGTGGAGCCCTATGGGCCCTGATACTCTATTCCCTATGTGGAGCCCTATGGTCCCTGATACTCTATTCCCTATGTGGAGCCCTATGGGCCCTGATACTCTATTCCCTATGTGGAGCCCTATGTGGAGCCCTATGGGCCCTGATACTCTATTCCCTATGTGGAGCCCTATGGGCCCTGATACTCTATTCCCTATGTGGAGCCCTATGTGGAGCCCTATGGGCCCTGATACTCTATTCCCTATGTGGAGCCCTATGGGCCCTGATACTCTATTCCCTATGTGGAGCCCTATGGGCTCTGATACTCTATTCCCCATGTGGAGCCCTATGGGCCCTGATACTCTATTCCCTATGTGGAGCCCTATGGGCCTGATACTCTATTCCCTATGTGGAGCCCTATGGGCCCTGATACTCTATTCCCTATGTGGAGCCCTATGGGCCCTGATACTCTATTCCCCATGTGGAGTCCTATGGGCCCTGATACTCTATTCCCTATGGTCCTGATACTCTATTCCCCATGTGGAGCCCTATGGGCTCTGATACTCTATTCCCTATGTGGAGCCCTATGGGCCCTGATACTCTATTCCCTACGTGGAGCCCTATGGGCCTGATACTCTATTCCCTATGGGCCCTGATACTCTATTCCCTATGGGCCTGATACTCTATTCCCTATGTGGAGCCCTATGGGCCCTGATACTCTATTCCCTATGTGGAGCCCTATGGGCTCTGATACTATATTCCCTATGGGCCCTGATACTCTATTCCCTATGGGCCTGATGCTCTATTCCCTATGTGGAGCC
This sequence comes from Oncorhynchus masou masou, assembly GCF_036934945.1. Classification (NCBI taxonomy): domain Eukaryota; kingdom Metazoa; phylum Chordata; class Actinopteri; order Salmoniformes; family Salmonidae; genus Oncorhynchus; species Oncorhynchus masou. The sequence goes on along the minus strand of NC_088238.1, from coordinate 5,849,929 downwards.
CTATGGCCCTGATAATCTATTCCCTATGGGCTCTGATACTCTATTCCCTATGCGGAGCCCTATGGGCCCTGATACTCTATTCCCTATGTGGAGCCCTATGGGCCCTGATACTCTATTCCCTATGTGGAGCCCTATGGGCCCTGATACTCTATTCCCTATGTGGAGCCCTATGGTCCCTGATATTCTACCCCACCCAACTTCTGTAGATGAATTGCCTGTGGTGTAAACAGTCAAGTACAGTCAACATGAATATTTCCAATCTAAAACATGAGCCTGGAGGGATGTGGGTGAGGACATGTTGATTTTGGAAAACAGGCACGCACACTCCCATACCCCCAACACACTCCCATACCCCCAACACACTCCCATACCCCCAGCACACTCCCATACCCCCAGCACACTCCCATACACTCCCACTGCTACACTACCTGCTAGCCAGTCAGTCAGTCAGCCAGTCAGCTAGCCAGCCAGTCAGTCAGTCAGCTAGCCAGCCAGCCAGTCAGTCAGTCAGTCAGTCAGTCAGCTAGCCAGCCAGCTAGCCAGTCAGTCAGCTAGCCAGCCAGCCAGTCAGCTAGCCAGTCAGTCAGCTAGCCAGCCAGTCAGCTAGCCAGTCAGTCAGTCAGCTAGCCAGCCAGTCAGTCAGCTAGCCAGCCAGCCAGCCAGTCAGTCAGTCAGCTAGCCAGCCAGCCAGCCAGTCAGTCAGTCAGTCAGTCAGTCAGTCAGCTAGCCAGCCAGCCAGTCAGTCAGTCAGTCAGCCAGCCAGTCAGTCAGCTAGCCAGCCAGCCAGCCAGACAGTCAGTCAGCCAGTCAGTCAGCCAGTCAGTCAGTCAGTCAGTCAGTCAGTCAGCCAGTCAGTCAG
>NC_088238.1:5839070-5846570 GCF_036934945.1 Oncorhynchus masou masou | reverse complement strand
AGACAGACCCACTGGATGCCCTCTAGGTTACAGAGAGCTGGTAGTCCCATCCACCAAACTACCAGGTGTGAAACAGGGAAGGGACTCAGGGGGTATGCTAATTTGGTATAGAGCAGACCTAACTCACTCCATTAAATTAATCAAAACAGGAACATTCTACATTTGGCTAGAAATTCAAAAGGAAATTATCCTAACAGAGAAAAATGTCCTCCTGTGTGCTACCTATATCCCCCCACTAGAATCCCCATATTTTAATGAAGACAGCTTCTCCATCCTGGAGGGGAAATCAACCATTTCCAGGCCCAGGGACATGTACTAGTCTGTGGTGACCTAAATGCCAGAACCGGACAAGAACCTGACACCCTCAGCACACAGGGGGACAAACACCTGCCTGGAGGTGACAGCATCCCCTCCCCGTATGCCCCCCTAGGCACAACTATGACAACATAACCAACAAAAACGGGTCACAACTCCTGCAGCTCTGTCGCACGCTGGGTATGTACATAGTCAATGGTAGGCTTCGAGGGGACTCCTATGGTTGGTACACCTATAGCTCATCTCTTGGCAGTAGTACTGTAGACTACATTATCACTGACCTCAACCCAGAGTCTCTCAGAGTGTTCACAGTCAGCCCACTGACACCCCTATCAGACCACAGCAAAATCACAGTCTACCTAAACAGAGCAACACTCAATCATGAGGCATCAAAGCCAAAGGAACTGAGTAACATTAAGAAATGCTATAGATGGAAGGAATGCAGTTTGGAAACCTACCAAAAAACAATTAGGCAACAACAAATTCAATCCCTTTTAGACAATTTCCTGGGTAAAACGTTCCACTGTAATAGTGAAGGTGTAAACTTTTCAGTAGAAAATCTTAACAGTATATTTGACCTCTCAGCTTCCCTATCAAATCTAAAAATCTCAAATAGAAAACCGAAGAAAATTAACAACAATGACAAATGGTTTGATGAAGAATGCAAAATTCTAAGAAAGAAATTGAGAAACCTGTCCAACCAAAAACATAGAGACCCGGAAAACCTGAGTCTACGCCTTCACTATGGTGAATTACTAAAACAATACAGAAATACACTACGAAAAAAGAAGGAACAGCATGTCAGAAATCAGCTCAATGTAATTGAAGAATCCATAGACTCTAACCACTTCTGGGAAAATTGGAAAACACTAAACAAACAACAACACGAAGAATTATCTATCCAAAATGGAGATGTTTGGGTAAACCACTTCTCCAATCTTTTTGGCTCTATAACAAAGAATAAAGAGCAAAAACATATACATGATCAAATACAGATCTTAGAATCAACTATTAAAGACTACCAGAACCCACTGGATTCTCCAATAACATTGAATGAGTTACAGGACAAAATAAAAACCCTCCAACCCAAAAAGGCCTGTGGTGTTGATGGTATCCTCAATGAAATGATCAAATATACAGACAACAAATTCCAATTGGCTATACTAAAACTCTTTAACATCATCCTTAGCTCTGGCATCTTCCCCAATATTTGGAACCAAGGACTGATCACCCCAATCCACAAAAATGGAGACAAATTTGACCCCAATAACTACCGTGGAATATGCGTCAACAGTAACCTTGGGAAAATCCTCTGCATTATCATTAACAGCAGACTCGTGCACTTCCTCAATGAAAACAATGTACTGAGCAAATGTCAAATTGGCTTTTTACCAAATTACCGTACAACAGACCATGTATTCACCCTGCACACCTAATTGACAACCAAACAAACCAAAACAAAGGCAAAGTCTTCTCATGCTTTGTTGATTTCAAAAAAACCTTCGACTCAATTTGGCATGAGGGTCTGCTATACAAACTGATGGAAAGTGGTGTTGGGGGTAAAACATACGACATCATAAAATCCATGTACACAAACAACAAGTGTGCGGTTAAAATTGGCAAAAAACACACACATTTCTTCACACAGGGTCGTGGGGTTAGACAGGGATGCAGCTTAAGCCCCACCCTCTTCAATATATATATCAACGAATTGGCGCGGGCACTAGAAAAGTCTGCAGCACCCGGCCTCACCCTACTAGAATCTGAAGTCAAATGTCTGCTGTTTGCTGATGATCTGGTGCTTCTGTCACCAACCAAGGAGGGCCTACAGCAGCACCTAGATCTTATGCACAGATTCTGTCAGACCTGGGCCCTGACAGTAAATCTCAGTAAGACCAAAATAATGGTGTTCCAAAAAGGTCCAGTCACCAGGACCACAAATACAAATTCCATCTAGACACTGTTGCCCTAGAGCACACAAAAAACTATACATACCTTGGCCTAAACATCAGCGCCACAGGTAACTTCCACAAAGCTGTGAACGATCTGAGAGACAAGGCAAGAAGGGCATTCTATGCCATCAAAAGGAACATAAATTTCAACATACCAATTAGGATTTGGCTAAAAATACTTGAATCAGTCATAGAGCCCATTGCCCTTTATGGTTGTGAGGTCTGGGGTCCGCTCACCAACCAAGACTTTACAAAATGGGACAAACACCAAATTGAGACTCTGCACGCAGAATTCTGCAAAAATATCCTCCGTGTACAACGTAGAACACCAAATAGTGCATGCAGAGCAGAATTAGGCCGATACCCACTAATTATCAAAATCCAGAAAAGAGCTGTTAAATTCTATAACCACCTAAAAGGAAGCGATTCCCAAACCTTCCACAACAAAGCCATCACCTACAGAGAGATGAACCTGGAGAAGAGTCCCCTAAGCAAGCTGGTCCTGGGGCTCTGTTCACAAACACACCCTACAGAGCCCCATGACAGCAGCACAATTAGACCCAACCAAATCATGAGAAAACAAAAAGATAATTACTTGACACACTGGAAAGAATTAACAAAAAAACAGAGCAAACTAGAATGCTATTTGGCCCTACACAGAGAGTACACAGCGGCAGAATACCTGACCACTGTGACTGACCCAAAATTAAGGAAAGCTTTGACTATGTACAGACTCAGCGAGCATAGCCTTGCTATTGAGAAAGGCCGACGTAGGCAGACATGGCTCTCAAGAGAAGACAGGCTATGTGCTCACTGCCCACAAAATGAGGTGGAAACTGAGCTGCACTTCCTAACCTCCTGCCCAATGTATGACCATATTAGAGAGACATATTTCCCTCAGATTACACAGATCCACAAAGAATTCGAAAACAAATCCAATTTTGAAAAACTCCCATATCTACTGGGTGAAATTCCACAGTGTGCCATCAGAGCAGCAAGATTTGTGACCTGTTGCCACGAGAAAAGGGCAACCAGTGAAGAACACGCACCATTGTAAATACAACACATATCTATGCTTATTTATTTTATCTTGTGTCCTTTACCATTTGCACATTGTAAAAACACTGTATATATATATAATATGACATTTGTAATGTCTTTATTGTTTTGAAACTTCTGTATGTGTGATGTCTACTGTTAATTTTTATTGTTTATTTCACTTTATATATTATATACCTTACTTGCTTTGGCAATGTTAACACATGTTTCCCATGCCAATAAAGCCCCTTGAATTGAATTGAATTGAGAGAGAGAGAGAGAGAGAGATAGAGAGAGCAATGAGAGAGAGAGAGAGAGATGAAAGAGAGAGAGAGAGAGAGAGAGAGAGATGAGAGAGAGAGTGTGAGAGAGAGATTGACACTACTGGCCTTTTCAGAGCAGAGTAGAGTGGGTGTAGTGTTTCTCACAGCAAACTGAAGACAGAACGACAGTATTGTATCAAGACACTGCAATAGTTCTGTCTACGTTCCTTAACGTTTACACACAACCAACAGTATTGTATCAAAATAACACAATGCCTCATGGGTAACACATTCATAAACACTCTAGTCATAGTCTTAGGCTGACAATACTATATATATGATATATGAGTGTGTGTGTGTCTGTATGTGAGGGAGTGTGTGTTTACAGCCATGTGTTATTGTCTCCTGAGGTAGACTGACCCCTGTTAAAGGACCAATGACCACGTCTCTGTTTACTTCCTCTAAAACGGCCCTCGACCTCAGGGCTGCAGAGGGAAGAATAAAAATATACATGGTCTTGATGCTGTCTGCTGCACCTCGCCTCAACTCTCTGTCTCTCTACTGCACCTCGCCTCAACTGTCTGTCTCTCTGCTGCACCTTCCTCAATTGCTTGTCTCTCTGCTGCACCCAGGCTCAACTGTCTGTCTCTCTGCTGCCGTCGCCTCAACTGTCTGTCTCTCTGCTAAACCTCGCCTCAAATGTCTGTCTCTCTGCTGCACCTTGCCTCAACTGTCTGTCTCTCTGCTGCACCTTGCCTCAACTCTCTGTCTCTCTGCTGCACCTTGCCTCAACTCTCTGTCTCTCTGCTGCTCCTTGCCTCAAATCTCTGTCTCTCTGCTGCACCTTGCCTCAACTCTCTGTCTCTCTGCTGCACCTTGCCTCAAATCTCTGTCTCTCTGCTGCACCTTGCCTCAACTCTCTGTCTCTCTGCTGCACCTCGCCTCAACGCTCTGTCTCTCTGCTGCACTTTGCCTCAAATCTATGTCTCTCTGCTGCACCATGCCTCAAATCTCTCTCTCTGCTGTACCTTGCCTCAAATCTCTGTCTCTCTGCTGCACCTTGCCTCAACTCTCTGTCTCTCTGCTGCACTTTGCCTCAAATCTATGTCTCTCTGCTGCACCATGCCTCAACTGTCTCTCTGCTGCACCCTTTCTCAAATCTCTCTCTCTGCTGCACCTCACCTCAAATCTCTGTCTCTCTGCTGCACCTTACCTCAAATCTCCATCTCTCTGCTGCACCTTGCCTCAAATATATGTCTCTCTGCTGCACCTTGCCTCAACTCTCTGTCTATCTGCTGCACCTTGCCTCAACTCTCTGCTGAGTCTCCCCAATCAGACGAGAAAGGACATTTGGAACGAGGCCATAGTGTTTGATTCATTACCTCTCTGTTTTTCACACACAAGTGCGTTCGGACGGCCTACACACCATTCTGCTCTAGTGTATTATGAGGAAGCCCCAGAGTCTATGGGACAGCTGGACCCATAACAACGACACACACAAATATACGGGTCACACTACGATGGAGGAAGCTGGACCGGATGCTAAACATTATGGGATTGAAAGCAAACAAAACAGTGAGTCACCGTTTATCTCTCTCACACACACACACGCACCCACACACACCCGCACACACCCGCACACACCCGCACACTGGAAGCAGACTTGTTCTACCATGACTTCATCAAAGCAGCTGGTCTCTGTTGTCTCTCACAAAGTAGCTGGTCTCTGTTGACTCTCATAAAGTAGCTGGTCTCTGTTGACTCACAAAGCAGCTGGTCTCTGTTGTCTCTCATAAAGCAGCTGGTCTCTGTTGACTCTCAAAGCAGCTGGTCTCTGTTGACTCTCACAAGCAGCTGGTCTCTGTTGACTCTCAAAGCAGCTGGTCTCTGTTGACTCACAAAGCAGCTGGTCTCTGTTGACTCTCAAAGCAGCTGGTCTCTGTTGACTCTCACAAGCAGCTGGTCTCTGTTGACTCTCAAAGCAGCTGGTCTCTGTTGACTCACAAAGCAGCTGGTCTCTGTTGTCTCTCATAAAGCAGCTGGTCTCTGTTGACTCTCAAAGCAGCTGGTCTCTGTTGACTCTCACAAAGTAGCTCATCTCTGTTGTCTCATAAAGTAGCTGGTCTCTGTTGTCTCTCTCAAAGCAGCTGGTCTATGTTGTCTCTATTAAAGCAGCTGGTCTCTGTTGACTCTCAAAGCAGCTGGTCTCTGTTGTCTCTCATAAAGCAGCTGGTCTCTCTGTTGACTCTCAAAGCAGCTGGTCTCTGTTGACTCTCACAAAGCAGCTGGTCTCTGTTGTCTCTCATAAAGTAGCTGGTCTCTGTTGTCTCTCATAAAGTAGCTGGTCTCTGTTGACTCTCACAAAGCAGCTGGTCTCTGTTGTCTCTCATAAAGCAGCTGGTCTCTGTTGTCTCTCAAAGCAGCTGGTCTCTGTTGTCTCTCAAAGTAGCTTGTCTCTGTCGACTCTCAAAGCAGCTGGTCTCTGTTGTCTCTCATAAAATAGCTGGTCTCTGTTGTCTCTCTCAAAGCAGCTGGTCTCTGTTGTCTCTCAAAGTAGCTGGTCTCTGTTGTCTCTCAAAGCAGCTGGTCTCTGTTGGCTCTCACAAAGCAGCTGGTCTCTGTATGTATCAGGCAGAGTCAAAATGGCACCCTATTCCCTGGCCAAAAAGTAGTGCAATATACAGCGAATAGGGAGTCATTTCATACCCAGCCACAAGATTCAGATTTCATCTGAAATGGTACCTAGGTTCTGGAACCTTCTGATGTTCTATAGAACGTGGATCTTGGAACATAGAATGGCAGAAGTATATGTCTGGACTTTGAGTTGAAAACACCAGTGAATGCAACAGGTCGGATGATTTTCAAACCAAACAAACATTCTGAAAGTGAAGCTGAGCGGGGATGCAGGTAAGGTGCAGAGACAGATAGTTGAGGCAAGGAGCAGCAGAGAGACAGAGAGTTGAGGCGAGGAGCAACAGAGAGACAGAGAGTTGAGGCGAGGAGCAGCAGAGAGACAGAGAGTTGAGGCGAGGAGCAGCAGAGAGACAGAGATTTGAGGCGAGGAGCAGCAGAGAGACAGAGAGTTGAGGCGAGGAGCAGCAGAGAGACAGAGAGTTGAGGCGAGGAGCAGCAGAGAGACAGAGAGTTGAGGCGAGGAGCAGCAGAGAGACAGAGATTTGAGGCAAGGAGCAGCAGAGAGACAGAGAGTTGAGGCAAGGAGCAGCAGAGAGACAGAGAGTTGAGGCAAGGCGTAGCAGAGAGACGGAGAATTGAGGCAAGGAGCAGCAGAGAGACAGAGAGTTGAGGCAAGGAGCAGCAGAGAGACAGAGAGTTGAGGCAAGGCGCAGCAGAGAGACAGAGAATTGAGGCAAGGAGCAGCAGAGAGACAGAGAGTTGAGGCAAGGCGTAGCAGAGAGACAGAGAGTTGAGGCAGGGCGCAACAGAGAGACAGAGAGTTGAGGCAAAGCGCAGCAGAGAGATTGAGTCAAGGGACTGAAGGAACTAGTTCTTCAGCAGATTCAGGTAGAGTCCTGTTTCAAACTGAACATAATTTAGTCAAGGGACTGAAGGAACTAGTTCTTCAGCAGATTCAGGTAGAGTCCAGTTTCAAACTGAACATAATTTAGTCAAGGGACTGAAGGAACTAGTTCTTCAGCAGATTACTACTTCTCTGGTGCTGCAGGACCACAGACTTTACTGTGAATAGAATACAACCCTGGTTTGAGTTATGATTCAAGCCTTTGGACAGGTGTCTCCTGACCAAGTCCCCTTACCTCCTGCCCCTAGCTATGACAGCTCTTCTTATGGGTTCATTCTCCTTCATTCATGGCCCTACTCATAATCTGTTGCTTGATATTATCACTAATGCAGTCAACATCAAGGTTGGTCTGAATAAAAGATGAACCTATTTTAATGGACTTCTCCTGAAACAC
>NC_088238.1:5826570-5836570 GCF_036934945.1 Oncorhynchus masou masou | reverse complement strand
TGTATGATCTAATGTTTAATCTAACCCTGTCTGGATGGAACCAGTTCAACTATAATCTAATGTTTAATCTAACCCTGTCTGGATGGAACCAGTTCAACTATAATCTAATGATTAATCTAACCCTGTCTGAATGGAACCAGTTCAACTATAATCTGATGTTTAATCTAACCCTGTCTGGATGGAACCAACTGTATGATCTAATGTTTAATCTAACCCTGTCTGGATGGAACCAGTTCAACTATAATCTAATGATTAATCTAACCCTGTCTGGATGGAACCAACTGTATGATCTAATGTTTAATCTAACCCTGTCTGGATGGAACCAGTTCAACTATAATCTAATGTTTAATCTAACCCTGTCTGGATGGAACCAACTGTATGATCTAATGTTTAATCTAACCCTGTCTGGATTGAACCAGTTCAACTGTAATCTAATGTTTAATCTAACCCTGTCTGGATGGAACCAGTTCAACTATAATCTAATGTTTAATCTTACCCTGTCTGGATGGAACCAGTTCAACTATAATCTAATGTTTAATCTAACCCTGTCTGGATGGAACCAGTTCAACTATAATCTAATGATTAATCTAACCCTGTCTGTATGGAACCAGTTCAACTATAATCTAATGATTAATCTAACCCTGTCTGGATGGAACCAGTTCAACTATAATCTAATGATTAATCTAACCCTGTCTGTATGGAACCAGTTCAACTATAATCTGATGTTTAATCTAACCCTGTCTGGATGGAACCAGTTCAACTATAATCTAATGTTTAATCTAACCCTGTCTGGATGGAACCAGTTCAACTATAATCTAATGTTTAATCTAACCCTGTCTGGATTGAACCAGTTCAACTATAATCTAATGATTAATCTAACCCTGTCTGGATGGAACCAACTGTATAATCTGATGTTTAATCTAACCCTGTCTGGATGGAACCAGTTCAACTATAATCTAATGATTAATCTAACCCTGTCTGGATGGAACCAGTTCAACTATAATCTAATGTTCAATCTAACCCTGTCTGGATGGAACCAGTTCAACTATAATCTAATGTTTAATCTAACCCTGTCTGGATGGAACCAGTTCAACTATAATCTAATGATTAATCTAACCCTGTCTGGATGGAACCAGTTCAACTATAATCTAATGATTAATCTAACCCTGTCTGGATGGAACCAGTTCAACTATAATCTAATGATTAATCTAACCCTGTCTGGATGGAACCAGTTCAACTATAATCTAATGTTTAATCTAACCCTGTCTGGATGGAACCAACTGTATGATCTAATGTTTAATCTAACCCTGTCTGGATGGAACCAGTTCAACTATAATCTAATGTTTTAATCTAACCCTGTCTGGATGGAACCAGTTCAACTATAATCTGATGTTTAATCTAACCCTGTTAATCTGTCTGATGGAACCAGTTCAACTATAATCTGATGTTTAATCTAACCAACTTGTCTGGATGGAACCAACTATAATCAAATGTTTAATCTAACCCTGTCTGGATGGAACCAGTTCAACTATAATCTAATGTTTAATCTAACCCTGTCTGGATGGAACCAGTTCAACTATAATCTAATGTTTAATCTAACCCTGTCTGGATGGAACCAGTTCAACTATAATCTATATGTTTAATCTAACCCTGTCTGGATGGAACCAGTTCAATGTTTAATCTATAATCTAATGTTTAATCTAACCCTGTCTGGATGGAACCAGTTCAACTATAATCTAATGTTTAATCTAACCCTGTCTGGATGGAACCAGTTCAACTATAATCTTATGATTAATCTAACCCTGTCTGGATGGAACCAGTTCAACTATAATCTAATGATTAATCTAACCCTGTCTGGATGGAACCAGTTCAACTATAATCTAATGTTTAATCTAACCCTGTCTGGATGGAACCAGTTCGACTATAATCTAATTCCTCTGTTTTGTGTTGGTCTGTACTGTAGTGAATTAAGATGGTGTTGTGTTGGTCTGTACTGTAGTGAATTAAGATGGTGTTGTGTTGGTCTGTACTGTAGTGAATTAAACATGCTTCTAGGGGACAGGTTGTTCTGAGTCACAGAGTCTAAATTAGGACCAGGCTCTCACATACCCATCCTTTCTCTCCTCCCCTCCTCTTCTTTCTTTCTCTCCTCCTCTTCTCTCTTTCTCTCCTCATCTCCTTTCCCCTTGTCCTCCCCTCCTCTTCTCTCTTTCTCTCCTCTTCTCTCTTCCCCTCATCCTGCACTCCTCTCCTCCTCTCCCCCTCATCCTCCTCTTCCCCCTTCCTCTCATCTCCTCCTCCTCTCATCTCCTCCTCCTCTCATCTCATCCTCTCATACCTAGGAGCTGTTCTAGTATCTATATGAATTGAACATAATGGGTCTTTCTGGGGGGATTTACAAAGCTGTGTGTTACACTACAAAGACTACAGAGGGACTCCACCACACCCCGGGTGTGTGAGTGTCTAATAATGCTGGACTAGCTGGCACCTTTATCACAGCAGTCTTCATTAGAGAGAGGCAGCATATGGCTGCTCAGGAGAGGAAGAGAGATGACGTGGAAGAGAGGAGGAAAGGGGGAGAGTTGATGAGGTGGAGGAGAGGAGGAGAGAGGAAGAGTTGATGAGGTGGAGGAGAGGAGGAGAGGGGGAGAGGAGAAGGAGAGAGGGAGAGTTGAGGTGGAGGAGAGGAGGAGAGAGGGAGAGGTGATGAGGTGGAGGAGAGGAGAGGAGGAGAGAGGGAGAGGTGATGAGGTGGAGGAGAGGAGGAGAGGAGGAGATGGGGAGAGGAGAAGGAGAGAGGGAGAGATGAGGTGGAAGAGAGGAGGAAAGAGGGAGAGTTGATGAGGTGGAGGAGAGGAGGAGAGAGGGAGAGTTGATGAGGTGGAGGAGAGGAGGAGAGGGGGAGAGGAGAAGGAGAGAGGGAGAGTTGAGGTGGAGGAGAGGAGGAGAGAGGGAGAGGTGATGAGGTGGAGGAGAGGAGGAGAGGAGGAGATGGGGAGAGACGGAGAGGTGATGAGGTGGAGGAGAGGTGATGAGGTGGAGGAGAGGAGGAGAGAGGGAGAGGTGATGTGGTGGAGGAGAGGAGGAGAGGGGGAGAGGTAATGAGGTGGAGGAGAGGAGGAGAGAGGGAGAGATGATGAGGTGGAGGAGAGGAGGAGAGAGGGAGAGATGATGAGGTGGAGGAGAGGGAGGAGAGGGGGAGAGGGGGTGAGTTGATGAGGTGGAGGAGAGTTGATGAGGTGGAGGAGAGGAGGAGAGGGGGAGAGGAGGAGAGGAGGAGAGGGGGAGAGATGATGAGGTGGAGGAGAGAAGGAGAGAGGGAGAGTTGATGAGGTGGAGGAGAGAAGGAGAGAGGGAGAGTTGATGAGGTGGAGTAGAGGTGATGAGGTGGAGAAGAGGAGGAGAAAGGGAGAGTTGATGAGGTGGAGGAGAGGAGGAGAGGGGGAGAGGGGGTGAGTTGATGATGTGGAGGAGAGTTGATGAGGTGGAGGAGAGGAGGAGAGAGGGAGAGGAGGAGAGGAGGAGAGAGGGAGAGTTGATGAGGTGGAGGAGTGGAGGAGAGGGGGAGAGGAGGAGAGGGGGAGAGGAGGAGAGGGGGAGAGATGATGAGGTGGAGGAGAGATGATGAGGTGGAGGAGAGGTCACCTGTATGTAGGACAGGTGACGATGAAGAGGGAGAAGGATGTATGTGTGTGTGTGTGTGTGTGTGTGTGTGTGTGTGTGTGTGTGTGTGTGTGTGTGTGTGTGTGTGTGTGTGTGTGTGTGGAGCACTGCACATCACATATTTTATTTTAGACACTGCCCTACAAAACCATTCTTTCTCCCCCCTCCCCTACTTAAAAAGATTCAAACTTACTCTCCATTCTATCCTAATGGTCAGAGTTCTCTCCAGTCTGTCCTAATGGTCAGAGTTCTCTCCATTCTATCCTAATGGTCAGAGTTCTCTCCAGTCTGTTCTAATGGTCAGAGTTCTCTCCAGTCTGTTCTAATGGTCAGAGTTCTCTCCAGTCTGTTCTAATGGTCAGAGTTCTCTCCAGTCTGTTCTAATGGTCAGAGTTCTCTCCAGTCTGTTCTAACGGTCAGAGTTCTCTCCAGTCTGTTCTAATGGCCAGGGTTCTCTCTAGTCTGTTCTAATGGTCAGAGTCCTCTCCAGTCTGTTCTAATGGTCAGAGTTCTCTCCAGTCTGTTCTAATGGTCAGAGTTCTCTCCAGTCTGTTCTAATGGTCAGAGTTCTCTCCAGTCTGTTCTAATGGTCAGAGTTCTCTCCAGTCTGTTCTAATGGTCAGAGTTCTCTCCAGTCTGTTCTAATGGTCAGAGTTCTCTCCAGTCTGTTCTAACGGTCAGAGTTCTCTCCAGTCTGTTCTAATGGTCAGAGTTCTCTCCAGTCTGTTCTAATGGTCAGAGTTCTCTCCAGTCTGTTCTAACGGTCAGAGTTCTCTCCAGTCTGTTCTAATGGTCAGAGTTCTCTCCAGTCTGTTCTAATGGTCAGAGTTCTCTCCAGTCTGCTCTAATGGTCAGAGTTCTTCACTATCCACTATCTTTTAGGACGTCACAAATATTCCATCTTCTTCTTTGTGGTCAATGTGTGTATCGCAAATGGAACCCTGTTCTCTACGTAGTGCACTACCGTTGAACAGAGGCCTCTAAGGAATAGGGGGCCATTTGGGACATACACAATGACAATTGTTATTATCCTCCCTCACTGTTCTACAAATATTTTCTTCCACACCACAATCACTGTCATTCCTCCAGTCTGTCCCTATTCACCACAATCACTGTCATTCCTCCAGTCTGTCTCTATTCCCCACAATCACTGTCATTCCTCCAGTCTGTCCCTATTCACCACAATCACTGTCATTCCTCCAGTCTGTCTCTATTCCCCACAATCACTGTCATTCCTCCAGTCTGTCCCTATTCACCACAATCACTGTCATTCCTCCAGTCTGTCTCTATTCCCCACAATCACTGTCATTCCTCCAGTCTGTCCCTATTCCCCACAATCACTGTCATTCATCCAGTCTGTCCCTATTCACCACAATCACTGTCATTCCTCCAGTCTGTCCCTATTCACCACAATCACTGTCATTCCTCCAGTCTGTCCCTATTCACCACAATCACTGTCATTCCTCCAGTCTGTCCCTATTCACCACAATCACTGTCATTCCTCCAGTCTGTCCCTATTCCCCACAATCACTGTCATTCCTCCAGTCTGTCCCTATTCACCACAATCACTGTCATTCCTCCAGTCTGTCCCTATTCACCACAATCACTGTCATTCCTCCAGTCTGTCCCTATTCACCACAATCACTGTCATTCCTCCAGTCTGTCCCTATTCCCCACAATCACTGTCATTCCTCCAGTCTGTCCCTATTCACCACAATCACTGTCATTCCTCCAGTCTGTCCCTATTCACCACAATCACTGTCATTCCTCCAGTCTGTCCCTATTCACCACAATCACTGTCATTCCTCCAGTCTGTCCCTATTTACCACAATCACTGTCATTCCTCCAGACTGTCTCTATTCACCACAATCACTGTCATTCCTCCAGTCTGTCTCTATTCACCACAATCACTGTCATTCCTCCAGTCTGTCTCTATTCACCACAATCACTGTCATTCCTCCAGTCTGTCTCTATTCACCACAATCACTGTCATTCCTCCAGTCTTTCTCTATTCCCCACAATCGCTGTCATACCTCCAGTCTGTCCCTATTCACCACAATCACTGTCATTCCTCCAGTCTGTCTCTATTCACCACAATCGCTGTCATTCCTCCAGTCTGTCTCTATTCACCACAATCACTGTCATTCCTCCAGTCTGTCCCTATTCACCACAATCACTGTCATTCCTCCAGTCTGTCCCTATTCACCACAATCACTGTCATTCCTCCAGTCTGTCTCTATTCACCACAATCACTGTCATTCCTCCAGTCTGTCTCTATTCACCACAATCACTGTCATTCCTCCAGTCTGTCTCTATTCACCACAATCACTGTCATTCCTCCAGTCTTTCCCTATTCCCCACAATCGCTGTCATACCTCCAGTCTGTCCCTATTCACCACAATCACTGTCATTCCTCCAGTCTGTCTCTATTCAACACAATCGCTGTCATTCCTCCAGTCTGTCTCTATTCACCACAATCACTGTCATTCCTCCAGTCTGTCCCTATTCCCCACAATCACTGTCATTCCTCCAGTCTGTCCCTATTCACCACAATCACTGTCATTCCTCCAGTCTGTCCCTATTCACCACAATCACTGTCATTCCTCCAGTCTGTCCCTATTCACCACAATCACTGTCATTCCTCCAGTCTGTCTCTATTCCCTGTGGTCTGCTGTGATCCAGTCTATTATTATAATACTTTTTTCATTTAACCAGGTGGGCCAGTTGAAAACAAGTTCTCATTTACAACTGCGACTTGGCCAAGATAAAGCAAAGCAGTGAGACACAAACAACAACACAGAGGTACACATAAACAACAACACAGAGTTACACATAAACAACAACACAGAGTTAAACATAAACTACAACACAGAGTTACACATAAACAACAACACAGAGTTACACATAAACAACAACACAGAGTTAAACATAAACAACAACACAGAGTTAAACATAAACAACAACACAGAGTTACACATAAACAACAACACAGAGTTACACATAAACAACAACACAGAGTTAAACATAAACAACAACACAGAGTTACACATAAACAACAACACAGAGTTACACATAAACAACAACACAGAGTTACACATAAACAACAACACAGAGTTACACATAAACAACAACACAGAGTTACACATAAACAACAACAGAGAGTAACACATAAATAACAACACAGAGTTACACATAAACAACAACAACAGAGTTACACATAAACAACAACAACAGAGTTAAACATGGAGTAAACCAGTGTAAACAATAGAAAATAGAAAGTCTATATACAGTGTGTGTAAACAGGCCATAGTAGCAAGGTAATTACACTGGAGTGATAGATGAGCATATGGTGATGTGCAAGGAGAAATACTTGTGTGCAAAAGAGCAGAAAGTAAATAAAAACAATATGGGGATGAGGTAGGTAGATTGGGTGGGCTATTTACAGCGATCGGTTAGCTGCTCAGATAGCTGATGTTTAAAGTTAGCGAGGGAAATACAATCCTCCAGCTTCAGCTATTTTATTTACAATACGGGCCTAGGAACAGTGGGTTAACTGCCTTGTTCAGGGGCAGAATGACAGATTTTTACCTTGTCAGTTTCATCGATTTTTGCAATTCATTCCAGTCATTGGCAGCAGAAAACTGGAAGGAAAGGCGGCCAAAGAAGGTGTTGGCTTTGTGGATGAGTGAGATATACTTGCTGGAGCGCGTGCTACGAGTGGGTTTGTTATCGTGACCAGTGAGCTAAGATAAGGCAGAGCTGTACCTAGCATAGACTTATTGATGACCTGGAGCCAGTGGGTCTGGCGACGAATATGTAGCGAGGGCCAGCCGACGAGAGCGTACAGGTCGCAGTGGTGGGTGGTATAAGGGGCTTTGGTGACAAAACAGATGGCACTGTGATAGACTGCATCCAGTTTGCTGAGTAGAGTGTTGGAGGCTATTTTGTAAATGACATCGCCGAAGTCGAGGATCGGTAGGATAGTCAGTTTTACGAGGGTATTTTGGCGGCGTGAGGGAAGGAGGCTTTGTTGCGAATAGGAAGCCGATTCCAGATTTAATTTTGGATTGGAGACGTTTAATATGAGTCTGGAAGGAGAGTTTAAAGTCCAGCCAGACACCTAGGTATTTGTAGTTGTCTACGTATTCTAGGTCAGAACCGTCTAGAGTAGTGATGCTAGTCGGGCGGGTGGGTGCAGGCAGCAAACGGTTGAAAAGCATGCATTTGGTTTACTAGCATTTAAGAGCAGTTGGAGGCCACGGAATGAGTGTTGTATGACATTGAAGCTAATTTGGAGGTTAGTTAACACAGTGTCCAAAGAAGGGCCAGATGTATACAGAATGGTGTCGTCTGCGCAGAGGTGAATCAGGGAATCACCCGTAGCAAGTGCGACATCGTTGATATATACAGAGAAAAGAGTCGGCCTGAGAATTGAACCCTGTGGTACCCCCATAGAGACTGCTAGAGGTCCGGACAACAGGCCCTCCGATTTGACACACTGAACTCGTAGTGAACTCAAAAGAGTTGGTGAAGCAGGCGAGGCAGTCATTTGAGACACCAAGGCTGTTGAGTCTGCTGATAAGATTGACAGAGTCGAAAGCCTTGGCCAGGTCGATGAAGACGGCTGCACAGTACTGTCTTTTATCGATGGCGGTTATGATGTCGTTTAGAACCTTGGGCGCGGAAACCGGATTGCACAGCGGAGAAGGTACGGTGGGATTCAAAATAGAAAGGCAGGGCAGGATGGATAAGGGTCTATAAAACTTTGGGTCGAGAGTGTCACCCCCTTTGAAGAGGGGGATGACCGAGGCAGCTTTCCAATCTTTAGGGATATCGGACGATACAAAAGAGAGGTTGAACAGACTGGTAATAGGGGTTGCAACAACGGCGGTGGATCATTTTAGAAAGAGAGGGTCCAGATTGTCTAGCCCAACTGATTTGTACGGGTCCAGGTTTTGCAGCTCTATCAGAACATCTGCTATCTGGATTTAGGTGAAGGAGAAGCTGGGGAGGCTCGGGCGAGTAGCTGCGGGGGAGGCAGAGCTGTTGGCCGGGGTTGGGGTAGCCAGGAGGAAAGCATGGCCAGACGTAGAGAATTGCTTCTGGAAATTCTCAATTATGGTGGATTTATCGGTGGTGAAAGTGTTACCTAGCCTCAGTGCAGTGGGCAGCTGGGAGGAGGTGCTCTTATTCTCCATGGACTTTACAGTGTCCCAAAACGTTTTGGAGTTAGCACTACAGGATGCAAATTACTGTTTGAAAAAGCGAGCCTTTGCTCTCCTGACTGACTGAGTGTATTGGTTCCTGACTTCCCTGAAAAGTTGCATATCGCGGGAACTATTCAATACTAGTCAGCCACAGGATGTTTTTGTGCTGGTCGAAGGCAGTCTGTCCCTATTCGCTGTGAGCTCTGGTCCAATGCAGTGCTCCAGTCTGTCCCTATTCGCTGTGAGCTCTGGTCCAATGCAGTGCTCCAGTCTGTCCCTATTCGCTGTGAGCTCTGGTCCAATGCAGTGCTCCAGTCTGTCCCTATTCGCTGTGAGCTCTGGTCCAATGCAGTGCTCCAGTCTGTCCCTATTCGCTGTGAGCTCTGGTCCAATGCAGTGCTCCAGTCTGTCCCTATTCGCTGTGGGCTCTGGTCCAATGCAGTGCTCCAGTCTGTCCCTATTCGCTGTGGGCTCTGGTCCAATGCAGTGCTCCAGTCTGTCCCTATTCGCTGTGGGCTCTGGTCCAATGCAGTGCCTCAGTCTGTCCCTATTCGCTGTGGGCTCTGGTCCAATGCAGTGCTCCAGTCTGTCCCTATTCGCTGTGGGCTCTGGTCCAATGCAGTGCTCCAGTCTGTCCCTATTCGCTGTGGGCTCTGGTCCAATGCAGTGCCTCAGTCTGTCCCTATTCGCTGTGGGCTCTGGTCCAATGCAGTGCTCCAGTCTGTCCCTATTCGCTGTGGGCTCTGGTCCAATGCAGTGCCTCAGTCTGTCCCTATTGCCTGTGGGCTCTGGTCCAATGCAGTGCTCCAGTCTGTCCCTATTCCCTGTGGGCTCTGGTCCAATGCAGTGCTCCAGTCTGTCCCTATTCGCTGTGGGCTCTGGTCCAATGCAGTGCTCCAGTCTGTCCCTATTCCCTGTGGGCTCTGGTCCAATGCAGTGCTCCAGTCTGTCTCTATTCCCTGTGGGCTCTGGTCCAATGCAGTGCCTCAGTCTGTCCCTATTCCCTGTGGGCTCTGGTCCAATGCAGTGCCTCAGTCTGTCCCTATTCCCTGTGGGCTCTGGTCCGATGCAGTGCTCCAGTCTGTCGCTATTCGCTGTGGGCTCTGGTCCAATGCAGTGCTCCAGTCTGT
>NC_088238.1:5796570-5821570 GCF_036934945.1 Oncorhynchus masou masou | reverse complement strand
GAGAGAGAGAGGGAGAGAGAGAGAGAGCGCTTACAATGCAGAGTGTGAGTCATCCACCCAGCCAATCCAAGCCCTCCTCCCCTCTCCCTGCCTGTTGCTTAGGTAACATGATGTCAGACGGCTCCTGGCGGCACCTCTGAGGCGTGTCGTAGGAGCGTGCCTCATTCTCCTCGTCTCCCGCTGTGTGTGTGTGTGTGTGTGTGTGTGTGTGTGTGTGTGTGTGTGTGTGTGTGTGTCAATCCAACAGGAGTAATCCTGTCACAGATTATCTAAAATCAATACAGTATCATGTCTGTTTGTGTTCCTGTGTGTCTTCTATAATTACTTGTTACAGTATTCTGGTTATATGTACTGTATCTGGGATTTAGTGGCAAGTCACTGAAAGGGTATCTGAAACGAGTCTATTCTCTCAACACCCCCAACCCCCTCCTCCCATCCCTCCCTCCCTCCCTCCCACCCTCCCTCCCTCCCCCAACCCCTCCCTCCCCCAACTCCCTCCCTCCCTCCAACTCCCTCCCTCCCTCCCCCCAACCCCCTCCCTCCCTCTCCCTCCCCCTCCCTCCCTCGGGGATTTGATCGAGCAACCTGTCGGCTACTGGCCTGCGCTAACCGCTAGGCTAACTGCCGCTGAACAGACAGACAGAGAGAGAACCTCCTGCCCAATGTATGTCCTAACCTCCTGCCCAATGTATGACCATATTAGAGAGACATATTTCCCTCAGATTACACAGATCCACAAAGAATTCGAAAACAAATCCAATTTTGATAAACTCCCATATCTACTGGGTGAAATACCGCAGTGTGACATCACAGCAGCAATATTTGTGACCTGTTGCCACGAGAAAAGTGCAACCAGTGAAGAACACCCACCATTGTAAATACAACCCATATCTATGCTTATTTATTTTATCTTGTGTCCTTAACCATTTGTACTTTGTTAAAAGACTGTATATATAAAATTACATTTGTAATGTCTTAATTGTTTTGAAACTTCTGTATGTGTGATGTTTACTGTTAATTTTTATTGTTTATTTCACTTTATATATTATCTACCTTACTTGCTTTGGCAACGTTAACACATGTTTCCAATGCCAATAAAGCCCCTTGAATTGAATTGGGAGAGAGACAGGACGACACAGCAAGCCCACTCACACAGACATATTCTCTCATACAGGGAGACACGCAGGTACACAAGGTATCTCACACACACACACCTACACAAGGTATCTCACACACACACCTCCGTTACACACACACACACACACACACACACACACACACACACACAACACACACACACACACACACACACACACACACACACACAATTCTCAGCTCAGTTGGCCCTAAAGGATGACAATCAACCTGCCAGCTGTAGTCAAGGTCTGGACTCCACCTCTCTAGAACATAACCACCAGCATCATCCTCTATAGCTAGACTACATTACCTTAGTCATACCCAGGCCTTGACGTAGTCTATGTGTGTGTGTGTGTGTGCTACCTTGTGTACCTGTGTGTCTCCCTGTATGAGAGAATATGTCTGTGTGAGTGGGCTTGCTGTGTCATTCCCTCTCTCTCTCTCTCTCCCGTTAACCAGCCATACAACTCAACCTGCTCCTAGTCCTCTCCCGTTAAACCTCTCCGTTAACCAGCCATACAACTCAACCTGCTCCTAGACCTCTCCGTTAACCAGCCATACAACTCAACCTGCTCCTAGACCTCTCCCGTTAACCAGCCATACAACCTGCTCCTAGACCTCTCCCGTGAACCAGCCATACAACTCAACCTGCTCCTAGACCTCTCCCGTTAACCAGCCATACAACTCAACCTGCTCCTAGACCTCTCCCGTTAACCAGCCATACAACCTGCTCCTAGACCTCTCCGTTAACCAGCCATACAACTCAACCTGCTCCTAGACCTCTCCCGTTAACCAGCCATACAACTCAACCTGCTCCTAGACCTCTCCCGTGAACCAGCCATACAACTCAACCTGCTCCTAGACCTCTCCCGTGAACCAGCCATACAACTCAACCTGCTCCTAGACCTCTCCCGTTAACCAGCCATACAACTCAACCTGCTCCTAGACCTCTCCGTTAATCAGCCATACAACTCAACCTGCTCCTAGACCTCTCCGTTAACCAGCCATACAACCTGCTCCTAGACCTCTCCCGTTAACCAGCCATACAACTCAACCTGCTCCTAGACCTCTCCGTTAACCAGCCATACAACTCAACCTGCTCCTAGACCTCTCCCGTTAACCAGCCATACAACTCAACCTGCTCCTAGACCTCTCCCGTGAACCAGCCATACAACTCAACCTGCTCCTAGACCTCTCCCGTGAACCAGCCATACAACTCAACCTGCTCCTAGACCTCTCCCGTTAACCAGCCATACAACTCAACCTGCTCCTAGACCTCTCCCGTGAACCAGCCATACAACTCAACCTGCTCCTAGACCTCTCCCGTTAACCAGCCATACAACTCAACCTGCTCCTAGACCTCTCCGTTAACCAGCCATACAACTCAACCTGCTCCTAGACCTCTCCCGTTAACCAGCCATACAACTCAACCTGCTCCTAGACCTCTCCGTTAATCAGCCATACAACCTGCTCCTAGACCTCTCCCGTTAACCAGCCATACAACTCAACCTGCTCCTAGACCTCTCCCGTTAACCAGCCATACAACTCAACCTGCTCCTAGACCTCTCCCGTTAACCAGCCATACAACCTGCTCCTAGACCTCTCCCGTTAACCAGCCATACAACTCAACCTGCTCCTAGAAATCTCCGTTAACCAGCCATACAACTCAACCTGCTCCTAGACCTCTCCTGTTAACCAGCCATACAACTCAACCTGCTCCTAGACCTCTCCCATTAACCAGCCATACAACTCAACCTGCTCATAGAACTCTCCATTAACCAGCCATACAACTCAACCTGCTCCTAGACCTCTCCGTTAACCAGCCATACAACCTGCTCCTAGACCTCTCCCGTTAACCAGCCATACAACTCAACCTGCTCCTAGACCTCTCCCGTTAACCAGCCATACAACCTGCTCCTAGACCTCTCCGTTAACTAGCCATACAACCTGCTCCTAGACCTCTCCCGTTAACCAGCCATACAACTCAACTTGCTCCTAGACCTCTCCGTTAACCAGCCATACAACCTGCTCCTAGACCTCTCCGTTAACCAGCCATACAACCTGCTCCTAGACCTCTCCGTTA
This sequence comes from Oncorhynchus masou masou, assembly GCF_036934945.1. Lineage (NCBI taxonomy): Eukaryota > Metazoa > Chordata > Actinopteri > Salmoniformes > Salmonidae > Oncorhynchus > Oncorhynchus masou. The sequence continues at coordinate 5,818,350 of NC_088238.1, read as the reverse complement.
ACCAGCCATACAACTCAACCTGCTCCTAGACCTCTCCCGTTAACCAGCCATACAACTCAACCTGCTCCTAGACCTCTCCGTTAACCAGCCATACAACTCAACCTGCTCCTAGACCTCTCCCGTTAACCAGCCATACAACTCAACCTGCTCATAGAACTCTCCGTTAACCAGCCATACAACTCAACCTGCTCCTAGACCTCTCCCGTTAACCAGCCATACAACCTGCTCCTAGACCTCTCCGTTAACTAGCCATACAACCTGCTCCTAGACCTCTCCGTTAACCAGCCATACAACTCAACTTGCTCCTAGACCTCTCCGTTAACCAGCCATACAACCTGCTCCTAGACCTCTCCCGTTAACCAGCCATACAACCTGCTCCTAGACCTCTCCGTTAACCAGCCATACAACTCAACCTGCTCCTAGACCTCTCCGTTAACCAGCCATACAACCTGCTCCTAGACCTCTCCCGTTAACCAGCCATACAACTCAACCTGCTCCTAGACCTCTCCGTTAACCAGCCATACAACCTGCTCCTAGACCTCTCCGTTAACCAGCCATACAACTCAACTTGCTCCTAGACCTCTCCGTTAACCAGCCATACAACCTGCTCCTAGACCTCTCCGTTAACCAGCCATACAACCTGCTCCTAGACCTCTCCGTTAACCAGCCATACAACCTGCTCCTAGACCTCTCCCGTTAACCAGCCATACAACCTGCTCCTAGACCTCTCCCGTTAACCAGCCATACAACCTGCTCCTAGACCTCTCCCGTTAACCAGCCATACAACTCAACCTGCTCCTTTACAAATAGTAAAAGGTGAAAATGTCCTAAAGTTGTGTTGTATTCAATGTATTAAAGTTTATTGATTGTGGGCGCACAGTAAAATGCTTAGTCTGTGTGTGTGTGTGTGTGTGTGTGTGTGTGTGTGTGTGTGTGTGTGTGTGTGTGTGTGTGTGTGTGTGTAGTATAACCTACTGTCTAGGTGTTAGCGTCCCTAACCTTTAATAAACGTTTTATTACTGTACTGTAACTAACCCCCCTACTCCTCCTCCCCTCTCCTCCACCTACTCCTCCTCCACCTACTCCTCCTCCCCTCTCCTCCACCTACTCCTCCTCCACCTACTCCTCCTCCACCTACTCCTCCTCCACCTACTCCTCCTCCACCTACTCCTCCTCCACCTACTACTCCTCCACCTACCCCTCCTCCTCCACCTACTCCTCCTCCACCTACTCCTCCCCTCCCCTCCACCTACTCCTCTCCTCCCCTCCTCCTCCACCTACTCCTCTCCTCCATCTACTCCTCCCATCCCCTCCCCTCCACCTATTCCTCTCCTCTCCTCCACCTACTCCTCCCCTCCAACTACTCCTCCTCCACCTACTCCTCCCCTCCACCTACTCCTCCCCTCTCCTCCACCTACTCCTCCTCCCCTCTCCTCCACCTACTCCTCCTCCCCTCTCCTCCACCTACTCCTCCTCCACCTACTCCTCCCCTCCCCTCCAACTACTCCTCCTCCACCTACTCCTCCCCTCCACTCCAACTACTCCTCCTCCACCTACTCCTCCCCTCCCCTCCAACTACTCCTCCTCCACCTACACCTCCCCTCCCCTCCCCTCCAACTACTCCTCCTCCACCTACACCTCCCCTCCCCTCCAACTACTCCTCCTCCACCTTCTCCTCTCCTCCACCCTCTCCTCCACCTACTCCTCTCCTCCACCTACTCCTCCCCTCCACCCCTCTCCTCCACCTACTCCTCTCCTCCACCTACTCCTCCCTCCACCTACTCCTCCTCCTACTCCACCCCCTCTCCTCCACCTACTCCTCCCCTCTCCTCCACCTACTCCTCCCCTCTCCTCCACCTACTCCCCTCTCCTCCACCTACTCCCCCTCTCCTCCACCTACTCCTCCTCCCCTACTCCACCCCTCTCCTCCACCTACTCCTCCCCCCTCTCCTCCACCTACTCCTCCCCCTCTCCCTCCACCTACTCCCCCTCCACCCCTCTCCTCCACCTACTCCTCCCCTCTCCTCCACCTACTCCTCCACCTACTCCACCCCTCTCCTCCACCTACTCCTCCTCCCTCCACCCCTCTCCTCCACCTACTCCTCCCCTCTCCTCCCTCCCTCTCCTCCACCTACTCCTCCTCCACCTACCCACCCCCTCTCCTCCACCTACTCCCCCCCCTCTCCTCCACCTACTCCTCCTCCACCTACTCAGGACCTACTCCTCCCCCTCTCCTCCCACCTACTCCTCCTCTCTCTCCACCTACTCCCTCTCCTCCACCTACTCCTCCTCCACCTACTCCACCCCTCTCCCTCCACCTACTCCTCCCCTCTCCTCCACCTACTCCTCCTCCCCTACTCCACCCCTCTCCTCCACCTACTCCTCCCCTCTCCTCCACCTACCCTCCTCCCTCCACCTACTCCACCCCTCTCCTCCACCTACTCCTCCCCCTCTCCTCCACCTACTCCTCCTCCCCTCCTCCACCCCTCTCCTCCCCTCCACCCCCTCCACCTACCTCCACCCTCCTCCCCTCCCACCATCTCCTCTCCTCCACCCACCTACTCCCCCACCTACTCCTCCACCTCTCCTCCACCTACTCCTCCTCCTCTCTCCCTCTCCTCCTACCCCTCCACCTCTCCTCCCCTCTCCTCCTCCCCTCCCCTCTCCTCCTCCCCCTCCTCCACCTCTCCTCCACCTACCCTCTCTCCTCCACCTACTCCTCCACCTACTCCACCCCTCTCCTCCACTGTACTACCCCTCTCCCTCCCCTCCCCTCTCCCTCCTCCCCCTCCCCCCTCCCTCCACCTACTCCTCCACCTACTCCCCCCTCCCTCCACCTACTCCTCCCCCCTCTCCTCCACCTACTCCACCCTCCCTACTCCTCCACCTACTCCCTCTCCCCACCTACTCCTCCAACACATCTTAGTCTGTTATTAAAGAGATAGCAGGAAACAGCACAATCATCTCCTGGGAATGAATGCAGCCCAACAGTAGATTGAAGTCAGAACAACACTTCTCCAGTAACGCCTATCTGGAAAGGATTACAAAAGATCGCAAACTGCAAACCGAAAGCCCCCCCCCCCACTGCCCAATCAACTAGAGCAGTTCTACAGCAGATTGACTCACAAAAAGCCCCTCCACCATCAGGACACTAAAACTCTCCTCTGGCAGGCGGTTCAGGTCGATCACGACCAAAACCACCAGCCAGATGAACACTTTAATTTCCCCGTGCCGTGACCCTCCCCAACCGGCCAGCTGGGCCATAAAGACTAGAGGACTACACACTCCATGTGACACACTGCATCAAGCCATCTCTGAGCTGTACACTAAATAACTGCACTATACTGCATCAAGTCATCTCTGAGCTGCACTAAATCACTCTGTATCAAGCCATCTCTGAGCTGTACACTAAATAACTGCACTATACTGCATCAAGCCATCATCTCTGAGCTGTACACTAAATAACTGCACTATACTGCATCAAGCCATCTCTGAGCTGTACACTAAATAACTGCACTATACTGCATCAAGCCATCTCTGAGCTGTACACTAAATAACTGCACTATACTGCATCAAGCCATCTCTGAGCTGTACACTAAATAACTGCACTATACTGCATCAAGCCATCTCTGAGCTGTACACTAAATAACTGCACTATACTGCATCAAGCCATCTCTGAGCTGTACACTAAATAACTGCACTATACTGCATCAAGCCATCTCTGAGCTGTACACTAAATAACTGCACTATACTGCATCAAGCCATCTCTGAGCTGTACACTAAATAACTGCACTATACTGCATCAAGCCATCTCTGAGCTGTACACTAAATAACTGCACTATACTGCATCAAGCCATCTCTGAGCTGTACACTAAATAACTGCACTATACTGCATCAAGCCATCTCTGAGCTGTACACTAGATAACTGCACTATACTGCATCAAGTCATCTCTGAGCTGTACACTAAATAACTGCACTATACTGTATCAAGCCATCTCTGAGCTGTACACTAAATAACTGCACTATACTGCATCAAGCCATCTCTGAGCTGTACACTAAATAACTGCACTATACTGCATCAAGTCATCTCTGAGCTGTACACTAGATAACTGCACTATACTGCATCAAGCCATCTCTGAGCTGTACACTAAATAACTGCACTATACTGCATCAAGCCATCTCTGAGCTGTACACTAAATAACTGCACTATACTGCATCAAGTCATCTCTGAGCTGTACACTAGATAACTGCACTATACTGCATCAAGCCATCTCTGAGCTGTACACTAAATAACTGCACTATACTGCATCAAGCCATCTCTAACTGCACTATACTGCTGTCATCTCTGAGCTGTACACTAGATAACTGCACTATACTGCATCAAGCCATCTCTGAGCTGTACACTAAATAACTGCACTATACTGCATCAAGCCATCTCTGAGCTGTACACTAAATAACTGCACATATACTGCATCAAGCCATCTCTGAGCTGTACACTAAATAACTGCACTATACTGTATCAAGCCATCTCTGAGCTGTACACTAAATAACTGCACTATACTATCAAGCATCTCTGAGCTGTACACTAAATAACTGCACTATCAAGCCATCTGAGCTGTACACTAAATAACTGCACTATACTGCATCAAGCCATCTCTGAGCTGTACACTAAATAACTGCACTATACTGCATCAAGCCATCTCTGAGCTGTACACTAAATAACTGCACTATACTGCATCAAGCCATCTCTGAGCTGTACACTAAATAACTGCACTATACTGCATCAAGCCATCTCTGAGCTGTACACTAAATAACTGCACTATACTGCATCAAGCCATCTCTGAGCTGTACACTAAATAACTGCACTATACTGCATCAAGCCATCTCTGAGCTGTCACTAAATAACTGCACTATACTGCATCAAGCCATCTCTGAGCTGTACACTAAATAACTGCACTATACTGCATCAAGCCATCTCTGAGCTGTACACTAAATAACTGCACTATACTGCATCAAGCCATCTCTGAGCTCTACACTAAATAACTGCACTATACTGCATCAAGCCATCTCTGAGCTGTACACTAAATAACTGCACTATACTGTATCAAGCCATCTCTGAGCTGTACACTAAATAACTCACTATACTGTATCATCTCTGAGCCGCATCACTAAATAACTGCACTATACTGCATCAAGCCATCTCTGAGCTGTACACTAAATAACTGCACTTACTGTATCAAGCCATCTTCTGAGCTGTACATTAAATAACTGCACTATACTGCATCAAGCCATCTCTGATTCTCTAACTGCTATCATTCTATATCACACTAAATAACTGCATATACTGTATCAAGCCATCTCTGAGCTGTACACTAGATAACTGCACTATACTGCATCAAGTCATCTCTGAGCTGTACACTAAATAACTGCACTATATCATCAAGTCATCTCTGAGCTGTACACTAAATAACTGCACTATCTTTGTATCAAGCCATCTCTGAGCTGTACACTAAATAACTGCACTATACTGTATCAAGCCATCTCTGAGCTGTACACTAAATAACTGCACTATACTGCATCAAGTCATCTCTGAGCTGTACACTAGATAACTGCACTATACTGCATCAAGCCATCTCTGAGCTGTACACTAAATAACTGCACTATACTGTATCAAGCCATCTCTGAGCACACACTAAATAACTGCACTATACTGCATCAAGCCATCTCTGAGCTGTACACTAAATAACTGCACTATACTGTATCAAGCCATCTCTGAGCCGTACACTAAATAACTGCACTATACTGCATCAAGCCATCTCTGAGCTGTACACTAAATAACTGCACTATACTGTATCAAGCCATCTCTGAGCTGTACACTAAATAACTGCACTATACTGTATCAAGCCATCTCTGAGCTGTACACTAAATAACTGCACTATACTGCATCAAGCCATCTCTGAGCTGTACAGAACTCATGTACAGAACTATCATTCTCTGTATCATTCCATATCATTCTCTCTCCCCTTCTATATCATTCTCCCTGCCCCTATCATCTCTTTCTCCCCCTGCCTTTCATTCTATATCATCTCTCTCTCTCCAGCCTTTCTCTCCCCCTCATTCCTCTCTCTCCCCTGCCATATCATTCTCTCTCTCATTCTATATCATTCTCTCTATCATTCTATATCATTCTATATCATTCTCTCTCTCATTCTATATCATTCTCTCTATCATTCTCTCTATCATTCTCTCTATCATTCTCTCTATCATGCTCTATCATTCTCTGTATCATTCTCTCTATCATTCCATATCAATCTCTCTGTCATTCTCTGTCATTCTACATCATTTTCTGTATCATTCTATATCATTTTATATAATTCTCTATCGTTCTATATCATTCTCTCTATCATGCTATATCATTCTCTGTATCATTCTCTGTATCATTCTCTGTATCATTCTCTCTATCATTCTCTATCATTCTACATCATTCTCTTTATCATTCTATATCATTTTATATAAATCTCTATCATTCTATATCATTCTCGGTATCATTCTATATCATTCTCTCTATCATTCTATATCATTATCGCTATCATTCTCTCTCTCTCATTCCATATCATTCTCTCTATCATTCTCTCTCTCATTCTATATCATTCTATATCATTCTCTCTATCATTCTATATCATTCTCTGTATCATTCTCTCTATCATTCTCTATCATTCTACATCATTCTCTGTATAATTCTATATCATTTTATATAATTCTCTCTCTCATTCTATATCATTCTCTGTATCATTCTATATCATTCTCGCTCTCATTCTATATCATTCTCTGTATCGTTCTATATCATTCTCTCTATCATTCTATATCATTTTCTCTATCATTCTATATCATTCTCTCTATCATTCTATATCATTCTTTGTATCATTCTATATTTCTATATTATTCTCTATCATTCTCGCTATCATTCTCCCTCTCTTCACCACATATAAATAAACAACAGAGGTTTCTCTGTGCGTCCAGCCTGTCAGTAGCAGCCATGTTCAGCTGGTGATGAGAAGCACACAGTCCTGTTCTCTGCCACGCACACACACACACACACACACACACCTGCCAGTTCCTTTACCCTAAATACCACCCTGCTCTCACTCTTCTTCTACCACTCTTCACCTTCCTATCTCTCTCTCTCTCTCTCTCTCCCTTCCCTCTCTCTCTCTCTCTTCCTCTCTCCCCTGGCCTCTCTCTCTCTCTCCCCTCTTTCCTCTTCTCTCCCTTCCCTGCTCTCTCGCTCTCCTCCCCCTCTCTCTCTCTCCTGCCTCTCCCTCTCTCTCTCCTCTCTCTCCCCCCCCCCCCCCTGCCCTCTCCTGCCTCTTTCTCTCTCCCTGCCTATTCTCTCTCTCTCTCTCTCCCTCTCCCCTCCCTCTCTCTCCCCCTGCCTCTCTCTGCCTCTCTCTCCCCCTGCCTCTTCTCTCTCTCCCCCTGCCTCTCTCCCCCTGCCTCTCTCTCTCTCCCCCTGCCCCCCTCTTTCTCTCTCCCCCCTTCCTCTCTCGCTCTCCCCCCTTCTGTCCCCCTCTGCCTCTATCCTATCTCCCTCTCTCCCTGCCTCCCTTTCTCTCTCCCCTCTCCCTCTCTCTCCCCCTGCCCCTCTCTCTCTCCTCTCCCCTGCCTCTCTCTCCCTCTCTTTCTCTCTCCCCCTGCCTCTCTCACTCTCTCTCTCTCTCTCCCCCCCTTCATCTTCTCTCTCTCCCCCTGCCTCTTTCTCCCCCTGCCTCTTTTCTCCCCCTCTCTCCCCTGCCTCTCTCCCCTATTCCTCCTCTCTCTCTCCCCTCCTCTTTCTCTCTGTCCTATCTGCCTCTTCTCTCTGTCCCCCTGCCTCTCTCTCTCTCTCTCTCCCCCTGCCTCTTTCTCTCTCCCCCTGCCTCTCTCTCTCTCTCTCTCTCTCTCTCCCTTCCTCTTTCTCTCTCCCCCTGCCTCTCTCTCTCTCCCTTCCTCTCTCTCTCTCTCTCTCTCTCTCCCCTTCCTCTCTCTCTCTCTCTTTCTCCCTCTCCCCTGCCTCTTTCTCTCCTCTCCCCTGCCTCTCCTCTCCCCTGCCTCTCTCTCTCCCTTCCTCTCTCTCTCTCTCTCTGCCCTTCTCTCTCCCCCTGCCTCTCTTCTCCCCCCCCCCTGCCTCTCTCTCTCCCTGCCTCTCTCTCCCTGCCTCTCTTTCTCTCCTCCTCTCCTCTCTCCTCTCCCCTTCTCTCTCTCTCTCTTCTCCCACTGCCTCTCTCTCTCCCTGCCTCTTTCTCTCTCTCCCTGCCTCTCTCTCTCTCCCCCTTCTCTCCCCCTCTCCCGCTCTCCCCCTCTCCTCTCCCCTTCCTCTCTCTCCCTCTTCCCCTCTCTCTCTCTCCCCTTCCTCTCTCTCTCTCTCCCTCCCTCCCCCTGCCTCTCTCTCCCCTGCCTCTCTCTCTCCCCTGCCTCTCTCTCTTTCTCTGCTCTCATCCTCTCTCCCCCCTGCCTCTCTCTCTCTCCCCCCTGCCTCTCTCTCTCCCTCTCTCTCTCCCCTGCCTCTCTCTCCCCCCTGCCCTCTCTCATCCCTGCCTCTCTCCCCCTGCCTCTCTCTCTCCCCCTGCCTCTCTCTCTCCCCCTCTCTCTCTCCCTGCCTCTTCTCTCTCTCTCCCCCTGCCTCTCTCTCTCTCTCTCTCCCCCCTGCCTCTCTCTCTCCCCCTGCCTCTCTCTCTCCCTGCCTCTCTCTCTCCTGCCTCTCTCTCCCCTCTCTCTCCCCCTCTCCCCCTGCCTCTCTCTCTCCCCTGCCTCTCTCTCCCCCTGCCTCTCTCTCTCCCCCTGCCTCTCTCTTCCCTGCCTCTCTCTCTCTCTCTCCCCTGCCTCTCTCTCTCCTCTCTCCTCCCCTGCCTCTCTCTCTCTCTCCCTCTCCTCCTCTCTCTCTTCTCTCTCTCCCCCTGCCTCTCTCTCCCCCTGCCTCTCTCTCTCCCCCTGCCTCTCTCTCTCCCCTCTGCCTCTCTCTCTCCCTGCCTCTCTCTCTGCCTCTCTCTCTCTCTCTCCCCCTGCCTCTCTCTCACCCCCTGCCTCTCTTCTCCCTGCCTCTCTCTCTCTCTTCTCCCCTGCCTCTCTCTCTCTCCCTCTCTCCCTCTCCTCTCTCTCCCCCTGCCTCTCTCTCTCCCCCTGCTCCTCTTTCCCTGCCTCTCTCCCCTGCCTCTCTCTCCCCTGCCTCTCTCCCCCTTCTCCCCCCCTGCCTCTTTCCCTCTCTCTCTCTTTCCCTGCTCTCTCTCTCATCCATCTCTCTCTGTTTGTCCTCCATTTAAAAAGCCCATCCCTCTCTTTCTCAATGACTCTAGAAAACGGCTCGTCTTTCCCTGTCTACCCGTTGCCAAACACACACACACACGCAAACACTCACTCACACACACAGGCAAACACTCACACACACACAAACCGATACATGCAGAGCCAGCCTACCACCTAACGTGAGGGACTGAGAAAATGAAATGAGTCAAAAGAGCGAACGGAACAAAATGAGAGAATAAAAGGAGGGAGAGAAAAGCCTGGAGGAAGATTTATATCTGCTGTGAGAGCAGCTGATATTCTCTCTCTCTCTCTCTCTCTCTCTCTCTCTCTCTCTCTCTCTCTCTCTCTCTCTCTCTCTCTCTCTCTCTCTCTCTCTCTCTCTCTCTCTCTCTCTCTCTCTCTCTCTCTCTCTCTCTCTCTCTCTCTCTCTCTCTCTCTCTCTCTCTGCTCAGACAGAAGCAACACACTGCAATGTTACTATTTTTGACAAGCTGCGCCTCACACACATTCACACACTCAACACTCCTGTCGCATGCACGACTGCACACAAACACACAAAACCACTCTATCTCCCTCTCCCTCTCCCTCTCTCTCTCTCTCTCTCTCACACACACACACAAAGACATCCGCTGGATACTGGCACACGCTGGAGCAGAGGAATCAGAAACATAGCGACACAGAAGGGCTAGCAGGCAGACAGGCAGGCGGAAACACAATCCCTGTACTGGACTGGACTGGGAGAGACTATACTGGGAGGCAGATGTACTGTACTGCGATATATTTATACTGGGGAGGCTAACCTCGTCATGGCAACAAACCGACCTCTCTAAGGATTAAACTTCTCTTCCTCCAACGGACTTCATCTTCCTCATCCTACTTCTCCTCATCTTCCTCATCCTCCTCTTCCTCCTCTTCCTCATTCATTTTTCACCTTCCTTTTTTTCTACAATTATCTACAATTGGTTGTTGCTGCCGGCCGATGATCGATGTGAGGATAATACCAACAGCTCTTTCTCTCCGTTTCTTTATGTTAGGATAGATTTTTTTGCGTCCGTTTTGGTTTTGGCGTTGGGGTTGGTGGTGGCTGGTGTTTTGGAAGGTGAGTGTTTTGGATCTCTTTCGCCACCCTCTGTGTTCTTTCACAAATAAACACACACACATACACACACACTCACACACACACACACACACACACACAAAATCTAAACACATAGCTACACACTAAAACAACCACACGCAAATAACGCACAAATTGCCAAGATGGATTTTCCTTATAGACAATAAGTGTTGAATCACGTGTGAATGACAGGTGTTGATTCTATCCTGATGTACATTAAAGATGTGACATGTGTTCCCTTTCACTGTGTGATGGGCTGTTTCCTCCAACTCAACACTCCACAGGTCTTAATGATCGGTGTGTGTGTGTGTGTGTGTGTGTGTGTGTGTGTGTGTGTGTGTGTGTGTGTGTGTGTGTGTGTGTGTGTGTGTGTGTGTGTGTGTGTGTGTGTGTGAAATGATGCTGTATATCAGGGATGTCTGACAACATTGTCACCAGTAGAAACACACACACACACAGAGCGAGAGTGAGATGTAGACACGTGTGTGTGTATGTGTGTGTATGTATGTATGTATGTATGTATGTATGTGTGTGTGTGTATGTGTGTATGTGTCTGTGTCTGTGTCTGTATGTATGTATGTATGTATGTGTGTGTGTGTGTGTGTGTGTGTGTGTGTATGTATGTATGTATGTATGTATGTATGTATGTATGTATGTATGTATGTATGTATGTATGTATGTATGTATGTATGTATGTATGTATGTATGTATGTATGTATGTATGTATGTATGTATGTATGTATGTATGTGTGTGTGTGTGTGTGTGTGTATGTGTATGTGTGTGTGTGTGTATGTGTGTGTATGTGTGTGTGTATGTGTGTGTGTGTATGTGTGTGATAATCCAAAGCATGCCCTGTATGTTAAGATAACTGCCAAAGTAAAGGAAACATGAAGTGTCTTACTCGGGGCGTTGGGTCTCCACCAGCCAGAACAGCATCAATGCACCTTGACATAGATTCTACACGTGTCTGGAACCCTATTGGAGGGATGTGACACCATTATTCCACCAGACAATTCATCATTTGGTGTTTTGTTGACGGTGGTCTCAGGCACCGCTTCAGAATCTATAAATGTTCAATTGGGTTGAGATCTGGTGACACACACACACACACACACACACACACACACACACACACACACACACACACACACACACACACACACACACACACACACACACACACACACACACACTCACACACACACACACCCCTCACAAGCCACTGAACCCCCTATGCTTCAATGGGCCCTGGGCATGTTTATACCCCTCTTTCCAAGCCACCTGTGTGAAGACCAATATACACTACCATTCAAAAGTTTGGGGTCTAGCCATGAACATAAAATTGATAGACACATTGTTACAATGACTATTGTAGCTGGAAACCCTGATTTTACTGGCATGTTTATTATCAGAACCATCTAAGTGTTCATGATGGGATATGTTTAATAATTTTAAAAGCTTAATTAAAAACAATTTTGCAATTATGTTAGCACAGCTGAAAACCACAATAAAACCTGTGTGAGAAGCAATTTGTGCTTTCAAGGCTATACAGAAACAAATAACCATTCAAAAGTTTGGGAAATGAAGGCTATTCCATGAGAGAAATTTAAAATGACTTTGTTTTTCACAGAAACAAAAGCATTTTTTTGTCTATTAAAATAACATAAAAGGCAGCTTTGAAAAAACACAGTGTAGACATTGTTAATGACAGAGTTGTAGCTGGAAACAGCTGATTTTTACTGGAATATCTACATAGGCGTTTAGAGAGCCCATTATCAGCAACCATCACTACCTCTGTGTTCCAATGGCACTGTTGTGTTAGCTAATCCAAGTTTATAATTTTAAAAGGCTAATTGATCATTAGAAAAAGAGGCAATTTTGGCAGAGTTCCTGTGTCCAGTCTCAGCTGAAAGCACAGTTCCTCTGAGTCTCCAACGTCAACAGGGATGCTGGCCTTCTAGGCAGAGTTCCTCTGTCCAGTGTCTGTGTTCTTTTTTTGCCCATCTTAATCTTTATTTTTATTTGCCAGTCTGAGATATGGCTTTTTCTTTGCAACTCTGCCTAGAAGGCCAGCATCCCGGAGTCGCCTCTTCACTGTTGACTTTGAGACTGGTGTTTTGCTATTTAATGAAGCTGCACTGTATTTCTGATCAATATAATGTTATTTTAATATACAAAAAAATGTGCTTTTCTTTAAAAAAACAAGGACATTTCTAAGTGACCACAAACTTTTGAACGGTAGTGTACGCCGTGTCTGTCATTTACCCAAGAGTTTCCTTTATTTTGGCAGGTACCAGTATGTGAGTTTATGTTTTGTTTACTGAGTGTATTGGCAGCTAGCTAGTCTCCACACACAGCACTTACTCATACTATAGCTCCTAGATCCTAACATAGCTCCTAGTTCCTAACATAGGTTCTAGTTCCTACTATAGCTCGTAGTTCCTACTATAACTCCTCGTTCCTACTATATCTCCTAGTCCTATCTCTCTAGTCCTATCTCTCTACTCCTGTCTCTCTAGTCCGGTCTCTCTAGTCCGGTCTCTCTAGTCCTGTCTCTCTACTCTTGTCTCTCTACTCCTGTCTCTCTACTCCTATCTCTCTACTCCTGTCTCTCTACTCCTGTCTCTCTAGTCCTGTCTCTCTCTGTCTCTACTCTCATCTCTCTCTACTCCTGTCTCTCTACTCCTGTCTCTCTACCCTGTCTCTCTACCCTGTCTCTCTACTCCTGTCTCTCTACTCCTGTCTCTCTACTCCTGTCTCTCTACTCCTGTCTCTCTACTCCTGTCTCTCTACTCCTAGCTCCAGTTTCTCTCCTCTCCTTTGTGTGGATACTCTCAATAATTGATACTTGGAGCAGGCAGGCTGCCTTCCCTTTGTTAGCATGGCTGCTTTGTTCCAAGCAGCAACACACTGTACAGACGTTATTGACTCAGGAGGCGAGACCAGGGTTTCATCTCATTACATCTGTATGGCCATGTGTGTGTATATAATCTACTGACTGACATGAAGAGGGGAAGAGGACAGCTGGGGTGACTGACTGGAGGGGGTGTTTGTTTACTGCTGTGATATTAGTGAGAAAGGTGTCACGCACGCACACACACACACACACACACACACACACACACACACACACACACACACACACACACACACACACACACACACACACACACACACACGAGTATCACCGTACGCGTTAGTACAAGGTATGTGCTGACAGCAAGCTTGTGGTTGGAGGAACGAGGGGAATGACGGAGGAGTGTGGAGGAGGATGAGAGCAGGAGAAGAGGTGTGTGACTGTCCCTCCACCACCAGCACGCAGGCCACATTGACACCGAATATTTATGTCTTGAAGGGCCGTGTGTGGGGAGTGATTGACTGTGGTATAAAAAAGCTTTCTGAGAATATAGACGGCTTTAGCGCCATAGAGCCTGACCTCCAAGCCTGTCAACCAACCAAACAACTTCTGATCTGGAAAATAAAACAGTGTTCAACAGCGCATCTAGGGGTCACATGACTGTTTCCAATTCCTGTCCTTTTAACATGGGTCCTTTAAACAGAGCCCACAAGTTTGCTTACACTTCGCCAGCCATTTTATAGCTCCCTGGTTAAAGGGTTGAAAATCGGAGATCTACGTCCAAGGCCTGTTTAAAATGGAAGGGGGAGAGAAGCAGAGGGAAGAGGTGAGCGTTCACGGAGCACTGGAACACTCTCTGAGGAGGTTGAGGTCAGTACAGAAAACAGGGAAACCGTAGAGGCAGTTAGACTCCTTGTGGACCCCAGGAAGAGGAGCTGCTTCTGCTAATGGGGATCCTAATGAATAAATAAACAAAAAACAGACAGACACGCTGGTGGACAAACAGGCAGTCAGACAAACAGGCTGGTAGACAAACAGGCAGTCAGACAAACAGGCAGTCAGACAAACAGGCAGTCAGACAAACAGGCAGTCAGACAAACAGGCAGTCAGACAAACCGGCTGGTAGACAAACAGGCAGTCAGACAAACAGGCAGTCAGACAAACAGGCAGTCAGACAAACAGGCAGTCAGACAAACAGGCAGTCAGACAAACAGGCTGGTAGAAAAACAGGCAGTCAGACAAACAGGCAGTCAGACAAACAGTCTGGCAGACAAACAGGCAGGTAGAAAACAGGCAGTCAGACAAACAGGCAGTCAGACAAACAGGCAGTCAGACAAACAGGATGGTAGACAAACAGGCAGTCAGACAAACAGGCTGGTAGACAAACAGGCAGTCAGACAAACAGGCAGTCAGACAAACAGGCAGTCAGACAAACAGGCAGTCAGACAAACAGGCTGGTAGACAAACAGGCAGTCAGACAAACAGGCAGTCAGACAAACAGGCAGTCAGACAAACAGGCAGTCAGACAAACAGGCAGTCAGACAAACAGGCAGTCAGACAAACAGGCAGTCAGACAAACAGGCTGGTAGATCAGGCAAAAGACAGGAGTGTATTATCACACACCTGTCTAGAATAACAGACAGGCTTGACCTTATCATCACAGACCTGTCTAGAATAACAGACAGGCTTGGACCTTATCATCACAGACATGTCTAAAACAACAGACAGTCTGGACCTTATCATCACAGACCTGTCTAGAATAACAGACCTGTCTAGAACAACAGACAGTCTGGACCTTATCATCACAGACATGTCTAAAACAACAGACAGTCTGGACCTTATCATCACAGACCTGTCTAGAATAACAGACAGTCTGGACCTTATCACCACAGACCTGTCTAGAATAACAGACAGTCTGGACCTTATCATCACAGACCCTGTTCATCTAAAACAACAGACAGTCTGAATAACAGAGTCTGACCTTATCATCACAGACCTGTCTAGAATAACAGAGTCTGACCTTTATCATCACACACCTGTCTAGAACTACAGACAGTCTGGACCTTATCATCACAGACCTGTCTAGAATAACAGACAGTCTGGACCTTATCACCACAGACCTGTCTCAGAATAAACAGACAGTCTGACCTTATCATCACAACAACAGACAGTCTGGACCTAAAACAACAGACAGTCTGGACCTTATCATCACAGACCTGTCTAGAATAACAGAGTCTGGACCTTATCATCACAGACCTGTCTAGAACAACAGACAGTCTGGACCTTATCACCACAGACCTGTCTAGAACTACAGACAGGCTTGACCTTATCATCACAGACCTGTCTAGAACTACAGACAGGCTTGACCTTATCATCACAGACCTGTCTAGAATAACAGACAGTCTGGACCTTATCATCACAGACCTGTCTAGAACTACAGACAGTCTGGACCTTCATCACACAGACCTGTCACAACAGACAGTCTGGACCTTATCATCACAGAACTAGAACAGACAGGCTTGACCTTATCATCACAGACCTGTCTAGAACTACAGACAGTCTGGACCTTATCATCACAGACCTGTCTAGAATAACAGACAGTCTGGACCTTATCATCACAGACCTGTCTAGAACTACAGACAGTCTGGACCTTATCATCACAGACCTGTCTAGAACAACAGACAGTCTGGACCTTATCACCACAGACCTGTCTAGAACAACAGACAGTCTGGACCTTATCATCACAGACCTGTCTAGAACTACAGACAGTCTAGAACAACAGACCTTATCACCACAGACCTGTCTAGAACAACAGACAGTCTGGACCTTATCACCACAGACCTGTCTAGAACAACAGACAGTCTGGACCTTATCATCACAGACCTGTCTAGAACTACAGACAGTCTGGACCTTATCACCACAGACCTGTCTAGAACTACAGACAGTCTGGACCTTATCACCACAGACCTGTCTAGAACAACAGACAGTCTGGACCTTATCACCACAGACCTGTCTAGAACAACAGACAGTCATCCCAGGATGAGGGTCTTCTCAGTCAGGTTGAGACTGGTCTTCTACTATTGATTTAATGTATTGTTATTCTCATTAACATTGTTGTTGTAGTTGGTGTTCATGGTAATCCCATTTCAGCTACTATTATTACTACTGATGTCTTATTGACGCTGGTACCATCATTGTTGTCATATGTAGACCAACACAATGGAGGTCGTTCAACTGGCCGTGTCAATAAAGTCTACTTAATTACTGTAAGAGAAGGTGAGGAAGAACTAGAGAGAGGAGATGTGTTGGATAATGTTGCTGTCTGCTTCTGTGGTCTGGTGTTCAGGTGAGGTAGTAACATCTCTGCTTGTGGTCTGGTGTTCAGGGTGAGAGGTAGTAACATCTCTGCTTGTGGTCTGGTGTTCAGGTGGAGAGGTAGTAATCTCTCGTTTGTGGTCTGGTGTTCAGGGGTGGAGAGGTAGTAACATCTCTGCTTGTGGTCTGGTGTTCAGGGTGGAGAGGTAGTAACATCTCTGCTTGTGGTCTGGTGTTCAGGGTGAGAGGTAGTAACATCTCTGCTTGTGGTCTGGTGTTCAGGGTGGAGAGGTAGTAACATCTCTGCTTGTGGTCTGGTGTTCAGGTGGGACAGACAGTGCTCATCTCTGCTTGGTGGCCTGGTGTTCCAGGGTGGAGAGACAGTAACATCTCTGCTTTCAGGTCTGGTGTGTCAGGGTGGAGAGACAGTAACATCTCTGCTTGTGGTCTGGTGTTCAGGGTGGACAGACAGTAACATCTCTGCTTGTGGTCTGGTGTTCAGGGTGAGAGGTAGTAACATCTCTGCTTGTGGTCTGGTGTTCAGGGTGGACAGACAGTAACATCTCTGCTTGTGGTCTGGTGTTCAGGGTGGAGAGGTAGTAACATCTCTGCTTGTGGTCTGGTGTTCAGGGTGGACAGACAGTAACATCTCTGCTTGTGGTCTGGTGTTCAGGGTGGAGAGGTAGTAACATCTCTGCTTGTGGTCTGGTGTTCAGGGTGAGAGGTAGTAACATCTCTGCTTGGGGCCTGGTGTTCAGGGTGGACAGACAGTAACATCTCTGCTTGTGGCCTGGTGTTCAGGGTGGAGAGGTAGTAACATCTCTGCTTGTGGTCTGGTGTTCAGGGTGGACAGACAGTAACATCTCTGCTTGTGGTCTGGTGTTCAGGTGGAGAGGTAGTAACATCTCTGCTTGTGGTCTGGTGTTCAGGGTGTGAGAGACAGTAACATCTCTGCTTGTGGTCTGTGTTCAGGGTGGACAGAGACAGTAACATCTCTGCTTGTGGCCTGGTGTTCAGGGTGGACAGACAGTAACATCTCTGCTTGTGGCCTGGTGTTCAGGGTGGGACAGACAGTAACATCTCTGCTTGTGGTCTGGTGTTCAGGGTGGAGAGGTAGTAACATCTCTGCTTGTGGTCTGGTGTTCAGGGTGGAGAGGTAGTAACATCTCTGCTTGGGGCCTGGTGTTCAGGGTGGACAGACAGTAACATCTCTGCTTGTGGCCTGGTGTTCAGGGTGGAGAGGTAGTAACATCTCTGCTTGTGGCCTGGTGTTCAGGGGTGGAGAGGTAACATCTGCTTGGGGCCTGGTGTTCAGGTGGAGAGGTAGTAACATCTCTGCTTGTGGCCTGGTGTTCAGGGTGGACAGACAGTAACATCTCTGCTTGTGGTCTTGGTGTTCAGGGTGGAGAGGTAGTAACATCTCTGCTTGTGGCCTGGTGTTCAGGGTGGACAGACAGTAACATCTCTGCTTGTGCCTTGGTGTTCAGGGTGTGAGAGGTAGTAACATCTCTGCTTGTGGTCTGGTGTTCAGGGTGGACAGACAGTAACATCTCTGCTTGTGGTCTGGTGTTCAGGGTGGAGAGGTAGTAACATCTCTGCTTGTGGCCTGGTGTTCAGGTGACAGGACATCTCTGACAGTAACATCTCTGCTTGTGGTCTGGTGTTCAGGGTGGAGAGGTAGTAACATCTCTGCTTGGGGTGGACAAGAAGGTAACATCTCTGCCTGGTGGCCTGGTGTTCAGGGTGGAGAGGTAGTAACATCTCTGGGGGCCTGAGGGTGGAGGTAGTAACATCTCTGCTTGTGGCCTGGTGTTCAGGGTGGACAGACAGTAACATCTCTGCTTGGTGGCCTGGTGTTCAGGGTAACATCTCTAATGATGGCACTAACCCCTCCAGAGGGACACCGCAGGTTAACGAGCCAATCTGGATGTTTTCTCCAACCCTCCCAAGAGAGCTATTAGCACTAAGTCTCCCTCTCGCCAGAGGAGAGCTAGACAGTAACCTAACCATGGTTGTAGTAAATGACTCTAAGACAGTAAGGATCGTCCACGAGTTACAACACGCCACTTCAGACATTTCAGTGTTGGCAGTCTGTCTGTAAATGTAGCCCAGAATATTCCACCTAGTCCTCTGGCCTACCCTCTCTCATCTCTGTCACTGGGGTCATGGGTCAGAGGTCCGGGTATTTATATTTGGAGGTTTTTCCGAGAAGCTTCAGAGAAAATGGGAAGCGTAGGTGAACTCTTCTTCACTGTGGTGACACTGTCATCGGAAGGCAGTTGTCAAGGTTCAGGGGTCAACAGGAAGGAGATGAGCAGACTGAATTTGAAGGAAAGGTACCTGTCCTATAATGGTGAAGGGTTTCCTCTTTCTGCTGTTGACTTATGTGCTCCGCCTCCCGTCACCTGACTGTAGGGTCAAGGGTCAATAGGAGCATTGACAGTTGAAGGTAAAGGTCAACAGGCCGTACGACTGTGCCTGTCCTAAAATGGCTTCTCAGAGTCGGTTTGGAGAACCTAATTGATGCTCAGGTTATCAACTGAAATCAAAGTGTATTTGTCATCGTGTCTGAATACAACAGGTGTAGACCTTATAAAGTTTAATCCTTACCTAACTACAGTGCTATTTTTGTCAGAAAAAATAGGTATTAGGTAAACAATAGATAAAGAAAGAAATACAATTAAATAAAAACAACAGTAAAATGACAGTGAAAAATATCAGTAGTGAGGCTCATACAGGGTATTATGGTACAGAGTCAGTGTGGAGGATATATACAGGGTATTACGGTACAGAGTCAGTGTGTATATACAGGGTAGGATATGTGGAGGCTACAGGGTATTACGGTACAGAGTCAGTGTGGAGGCTATATACAGGGGGTTACGGTACAGAGTCAATGTGGAGGCTATATACAGGTGGTACCGGTACTGAGTCAGTGTGGAGGCTATATACAGGGGGTACCGGTACAGAGTCAATGTGAGGCTATATACAGGGGGTACCGGTACAGAGTCAATGTGGAGGCTATATACAGGGGGTACTGGTACAGAGTCAATGTGGAGGCTATATACAGGGGGTACCTGCACAGAGTCAATGTGGAGGCTATATACAGGGGTTACCAGTACAGAGTCAATGTTGAGGCTATATACAGGGGGTACCGGTACAGAGTCAATGTGGAGGCTATACACAGGGGGTACCGGTACAGAGTCAATGTGGAGGCTATATACAGGGGTAATTGGCACAGAGTCAATGGGAGGCTACAGGGGGTACCAGTACAGAGTCAATGTGGAGGCTATATACAGGGGGTACCTGTACAGTGTCAATGTGAGGCTAGTATACAGGGGGTACTGCATAGAGTCACGCAGGGGCACCGGTTGTTCGGGCTAATTTTCCTCTGTTAAAGTACTAAGAGAGAGTGGAGAGGTTCAGCTGTGTTCATCAGACCGCCTGCATCAGCACAGCTTCTATCCAGACCCCTGTGTTCTCCAACACACACTGTCAGACAATCAGCATCCAGAGCTGGCCCCTCCAACACACACTGTCAGCCTATCAGCATCGATGAAGGAGGACTGCCCTCTTTAAGACTGCAGTAGGATGGATGAGTAGTGAAATTTAATATGGTTTATCAAGACTGCAGTAGGATGGAAAAGCAGTGATATTTAATAAAGGTTTCAAGTTGACATAATCAGACAGTCAGAAAGTCAGTGGGGTGTGTGTTGGGGGCTCAGTGTGTCAGAGAGCTCCCACTCTCTCCCCAGAAACACAGACCTGTGTTCCTTCCTATTCCACCAAGGTAGAAGCCCCACAGTGCTTACCTCTGTCTGTCTGAACCGCAGGGTAGCCTGACTAGCCAGACCCCCCTCCTCTCTCCTATCCCTCCAAGGTAGAATCCCCACAGTGCGTACCTCTGTCTGTCTGAACAACAGGGTAGCCTGACTAGCCAGACACCCCTCCCCTCTCCTATATCCCACCAAGGTAGAATCCCACAGTGCGACTCTGTCTGTCTGAACAACAGGGTAGCCTGACTAGCCAGACCCCCTCCTATCCCACCAAGGTAGAATCCATCCCAACCGCAAGGTAGAATCCCCACAGGTGAATCGTACAGTGCGTGACTTCAGTCTGTCTGAACAACAGGGTAGCCTGGACTAGCCAGACCCCCTCCTCTCTCCTATCCCACCAAGGTAGAAGCCCCACAGTGCTTACCTCTGTCTGTCTGAACAACAGGGTAGCCTGACTAGCCAGACCCCCTCCTCTCTCCTATCCCACCAAGGTAGAATCCCCACAGTGCTTACCTCTGTCTGTCTGAACAACAGGGTAGCCTGACTAGCCAGACCCCCCTCCTCTCTCCTATCCCACCAAGGTAGAATCCCCACAGTGCTTACCTCTGTCTGTCTGAACAACAGGGTAGCCTGACTAGCCAGACCCCCCTCCTCTCTCCTATCCCACCAAGGTAGAATCCCCACAGTGCGTACCTCTGTCTGTCTGAACAACAGGGTAGCCTGACTAGCCAGACCCCCCTCCTCTCTCCTATCCCACCAAGGTAGAATCCCCACAGTGCGTACCTCTGTCTGTCTGAACAACAGGGTAGCCTGACTGAATCCAGACAATATACCAGTCTAACACTCCACCAAGAAGATCCAACTACAGTGCCGTAAACTCTGTATGTCGAACAACAGGTAGTTAAAGTACAAAAGGGAAAATAAATAAACATAAATATATGTTGCATTCACAATGGCGTCTGTTCTTCACTGGCTGCCATTTTGTTGTGGCAACAGGTCACAAATTCACTAACGATAAGCATCAGCTGTCAGAGCAGCTTACCGATCACTGCATCTGTACGTATCTGTACACAGCCCATCTGTAAACAGCCCATCTGTAAACAGCCCATCTGTAAACAGCCCATCT
This sequence comes from Oncorhynchus masou masou, assembly GCF_036934945.1. Classification (NCBI taxonomy): domain Eukaryota; kingdom Metazoa; phylum Chordata; class Actinopteri; order Salmoniformes; family Salmonidae; genus Oncorhynchus; species Oncorhynchus masou. Next base: position 5,796,882 of record NC_088238.1, on the reverse strand, counting down.
GTAAACAGCCCATCTGTAAACAGCCCATCTGTAAACAGCCCATCTGTAAACAGCCCATCTGTACACAGCCCATCTGTACACAGCCCATCTGTAAACAGCCCATCTGTAAACAGCCCATCTGTACACAGCCCATCTGTAAACAGCCCATCTGTAAACAGCCCATCTGTAAACAGCCCATCTGTACACAGCCCATCTGTAAACAGCCCATCTGTACACAGCCCATCTGTAAACAGCCCATCTGTACACAGCCCATCTGTAAACAGCCCATCTGTACACAGCCCATCTGTAAACAGCCCATCTGTAAACAGCCCA
>NC_088238.1:5792605-5796070 GCF_036934945.1 Oncorhynchus masou masou | reverse complement strand
AAGGGAATAGGGTGTACAGTGATGTAAGAGAAACCCACCCAGCCAATCAAATCAAAGGGCTTAACCCTGTGATGACACACAGTATGGTATGTTACACTAATAACCACACACAACATGTCAAGGGTTTTACAAACGAAAGCAGTTTGAGACCTAAAATGACAGAGTAAAAGGTATTATCATGAGATATAGAACAGTTAAAGGTATTATCATGAGATATAGAACAGTTAAAGGTATTATCATGAGAGAGATATAGAATAGTTAAAGGTATTATCATGAGAGAGATATAGAACAGTTAAAGGTATTATCATGAGATATAGAACAGTTAAAGGCATTATCATGAGATATAGAACAGTTAAAGGTATTATCATGATATATAGAACAGTTAAAGGTATTATCATGATATATAGAAGACTTAAAGGTATTATCATGATATATATGATATAACAGTTATAGGTATTATCATGATATATAGAACAGTTATAGGTATTATCATGATATATAGAACAGTTAAAGGTATTATCATGAGATATAGAACAGTTAAAGGTATTATCATGAGATATAGAACAGTTAAAGGTATTATCATGAGATATAGAACAGTTAAAGGTATTATCATGAGAGAGATATAGAACAGTTAAAGGTATTATCATGAGATATAGAACAGATAAAGGTATTATCATGAGATATAGAACAGTTAAAGGTATTATCATGAGATATAGAACAGTTAAAGGTATTATCATGAGAGAGATATAGAACAGTTAAAGGTATTATCATGAGATATAGAACAGTTAAAGGTATTATCATGAGAGAGATATAGAACAGTTAAAGGTATTATCATGAGATATAGAACAGATAAAGGTATTATCATGAGATATAGAACAGTTAAAGGTATTATCATGAGATATAGAACAGTTAAAGGTACTTATCATGAGAGAGATATAGAACAGTTAAAGGTATTATCATGAGATATAGAACAGTTAAAGGTATTATCATGAGAGAGATATAGAACAGTTAAAGGTATTATCATGAGATATAGAACAGATAAAGGTATTATCATGAGATATAGAACAGTTAAAGGTATTATCATGATATATAGAACAGTTAAAGGTATTATCATGAGATATAGAACAGTTAAAGGTATTATCATGAGAGAGATATAGAACAGTTAAAGGTATTATCATGATATATAGAACAGTAAAAGGTATTATCATGAGAGAGATATAGAACAGTTAAAGGTATTATCATGAGAGAGATATAGAACAGTTAAAGGTATTATCATGAGATATAGAACAGTTAAAGGTATTATCATGAGAGAGATATAGAACACTTAAAGGTATTATCATGAGATATAGAACAGTTAAAGGTATTATCATGAGATATAGAACAGTAAAAGGTATTATCATGAGATATAGAACAGTTAAAGGTATTATCATGAGATATAGAACAGTAAAAGGTATTATCAGAGATATAGAACAGTAAAAGGTATTATCATGAGATATAGAACAGTTAAAGGTATTATCATGATATATAGAACAGTTAAAGGTATTATCATGAGATATAGAACAGTTAAAGGCATTATCATGATATATAGAACAGTTAAAGGTATTATCATGAGAGAGATATAGAACAGTTAAAGGTATTATCATGAGATATAGAACAGTTAAAGGTATTATCATGAGATATAGAACAGTTAAAGGTATTATCATGAGATATAGAACAGTTAAAGGTATTATCATGATATATAGAACAGTTAAAGGTATTATCATGAGATATAGAACAGTTAAAGGTATTATCATGAGATATAGAACAGTGAAAGGTATTATCATGAGAGAACAGTTAAAGGTATTATCATGATATATAGAACAGTTAAAGGTATTATCATGAGATATAGAACAGTTAAAGGTATTATCATGATATATAGAACAGTTAAAGGTATTATCATGAGAGAGATATAGAACAGTTAAAGGTATTATCATGAGATATAGAACAGTAAAAGGTATTATCATGAGATATAGAACAGTAAAAGGTATTATCATGAGAGAGATATAGAACAGTTAAAGGTATTATCATGAGAGAGATATAGAACAGTTAAAGGTATTATCATGAGAGAGATATAGAACAGTTAAAGGTATTATCAGATATAGAACAGAAAGGTATTATGAGATATAGAACAGTTAAAGGTATTATCATGATATATAGAACAGTTAAAGGTATTATCATGAGATATAGAACAGTGAAAGGTATTATCATGAGATATAGAACAGTTAAAAGGTATTATCATGAGAGATATAGAACAGTTAAAGTATTATCATGGGATATAGAACAGTTAAAGGTATTATCATGAGATATAGAACAGTTAAAGGAATTATCATGAGAGATATAGAACAGTTAAAGGTATTATCATGAGAGAGATATAGAACAGTTAAAGGTATTGTCATGATATATAGAACAGTTAAAGGTATTATCATGAGATATAGAACAGTTAAAGGTATTATCATGAGAGAGATATAGAACAGTTAAAGGTATTATCATGAGATATATAACAGTTAAAGGTACTTTCATGAGATATAGAACAGTTAAAGGTACTTTCATGAGATATAGAACAGTTAAAGGTATTATCATGAGATATAGAACAGTTAAAGGTATTATTATGAGAGAGATATAGAACATTTAAAGGCATTATCATGATATATAGAACAGTTAAATGCATTATCATGAGATATAGAACAGTTAAAGGTATTATCATGAGATATAGAACAGTTAAAGGTATTATCATGAGAGAGATATAGAACAGTTAAAGGTATTATCATGAGAGAGATATAGAACAGTTAAAGGTGAGATTATCATGTATTTTCATGAGATATAGAACAGTTAAAGGTATTATCATGAGATATAGAACAGTTAAAGGTATGAGATACAGTTGAGTTATCATGAGATATAGAACAGTTAAAGGTATTATCATGAGATATAGAACAGTTAAAGGTCATTATCATGAGAGAGATATAGAACAGTTAAAGGTATTATCATGAGATATAGAACGTGAGATAGAACAAAGGTAACAGTTAAAGGATTAAATATTATCATGAGATATATAACAGTAGAAGTCTATTGTCTTACCTTTTGAACATGCCCATCTTGATAAGGCGTGCCATCACTGAGCCGTCAACTTCTCCAAAGAACCTCCCCACCTAGAGACAGACCGACAGACAGGGAGAAGACCACACCGTCTTTACAATGACACCACTAACATTGTCCTACACGCCGTTTTTGATAGCATAGTAAATGTAACACACACTATCACATTATATAATACACTACCACATTATATAATACACTATCACATTATATATTACACTATCACATTATATAATACACTACCACACACATTCTCCCATCTATATTACACTATATATTCTCATAATACACTATCACATTATATAATAATACACTATCACATTATATAGTAAT
>NC_088238.1:5775105-5787605 GCF_036934945.1 Oncorhynchus masou masou | reverse complement strand
TGTGTGTGTGTGTGTGTGTGCTTCAATTTAGGTATGTGGGGATAGACTGTTTCCTGTGACCTATTTTAGACTGTGTCTGTTTCCCTGTGTCTGTGTGTTGTGTGTGTGTGTGTGTGTGTGTGTGTGTGTGTGTGTGTGTGTGTGTGTGTGTGTGTGTGTGTGTGTGTGTGTGTGTGTGTGTGTGTGTGTGTCTCTGTGTGTGTGTGTGTGTGTCTGTGCTTCAATTTAGGTATGTGGGGATAGACTGTTTCCTGTGACCTATTTTAGACTGTGTCTGTTTCCCTGTGTCTGTGTGTGTGTGTGTGTGTGTGTGTGTGTGTCTGTGTGTGTGTGTGTGTGTGTGTGTGTGTATGTGTGTGTGTGCCTGCAGAGGTGCTTCAATTTAGGTATGTGGGGATAGACTGTTTCCTGTGACCTATTTTAGACTGTGTCTGTGTCTCTGTGTGTGTGTATGTGTGTCTGTGTGTGTGTGTATGTGTGTGTGTCTGTGTGTCTGTGTCTGTGTGTCTGTGTGTGTGTGTGCCTGCAGAGGTGCTTCAATTTAGGTATGTGGGGATAGACTGTTTCCTGTGACCTATTTTAGTTTTAAGGAAGTACTGCTCAAACACAAACACACGTTGAAATAGGCTCATATTGTTTTCCACATATCCAGTGTGAGGTTAAATGGAAATGTGTTTCCTGCATATCCCAGTCTACCTGAGACACCCTCAGAGAGGGGGGTCATGGCCAGCCACTATTGATGGCCCTGGAACAATTAGGGTTAAGTGCCTTGCAGATCGACAGGCTTGGGAACCTTTCTGTTACTGGCTCAACACTCTAGCAACTGGGCTACCTGCCGCCCCCACACTCATAAAATATGAACTGAGACAGTTGGCTACAATTACTCCCCCCTCCTCCCTGTTCCACAGGCATAGACACAATACAACTAGGAGACTGAAAGAGTTTTAATTTTAAGACACAGACAGAAAAGTGACAACACAATAACTAGCTGTTTCCCAGGGGCTGTGATTAGGACGCCTCGTTGCTCCTCAGCTGAGAATAACTCATGTTGTGTTTGGTGGGTTTGTGTTTGGTGTGTGTGTGTGTGTTTGAACCGAGGGGCAGCCAGCATCCAGGCTGCATTGGCTGCACCAGTGATCTTCCAACATTCCCTCCATCTTGTGCCAATATCAGTTCATTTTAAGTCTTGGTTCCAATGGTTTAGATGATGTTTTTCTAAGAGGTTGTCAGTTGGATTGGCTCTCCGTAAGGTTATGTTTAGCCTACCTTTCATATGAAAAACCTTTTCTGACTCAAATAGGATTCACTCTAGATTGCGCTGATGTCCTAAAGATTTCAAATGGACATTAGGTGATGCTGTATACAACTTTTATGGTGCACATATTTTAACATATCTTTTTTTTTTTTTATTTTTAAAGCTGTCATGGAAATAAAAGTATTTCCTATGAACAAGTCATTTAGAGTTACTATGCCTTTAGTTTTCCATGTGGACCAATTTATCAGAGACTTCTGGAAAACTATGCAAGGATTGTTCCACCAGGTGGTGTTTTAGGGAGCGATATTGGTTCTTGTAGAACACGTTTAATCTTCTTCCATATTGTTATAGTGTTCTTAACTATGACGTTTTTAATAGTTCTTTATCCTTTCAAAATAGACACAAGGAGATTCTGGCGATGGATGAGCACATCTTCAACATGAGCCCAGTGTTCCTCTCTAATGCATTTAACTACAGTATATGTAGCATGTAAAAGCCTTGGGTAGTGAGTTGATACAAGGTTAAAACCCCTCTCAGACTTTGGGAGAAGTCAAATGTTTTGAGTTTTCAACATTGGTCAGGAATATCAGGAGATCATCTGTAAATAAGTTTAGTTTATGTTCATGTTTACCAATACTGATACCTGTATACATCTAATTCTTTCTGCAAGCGGATCAATTGCCAGTGAAAACAGGAGGGGGAGAGGGGACATCCCTGTCTTGTGCTCCTTTTTAAAGCAATTTCATCAGATCATATATTATTTGTGTATATCTTTTCTTTAGGGGATATACAATATAGAATAGAATAGAATATTTATTATAAAATGTATTATTTCAGCTGTAAAGTTGAAAGCTTCCAAAATTTTGAATAGAAATGGCCATTCAAGAGTGTCGAAAGCCTTTTCCGCAACAACAGCCATTATTAATGAATCTATATCTGGTCTACATCTTGTATTTCTTTGCATATTGTATTAAACTGAAACAGGTTCTTGTATTTGTTGGTAAGTGTCTATTTTTAATAAACCGTGTTTGATTGATATGTATATCGTGTAGTAAGACTTGTACCATGCTATTGCTTATAAACGTACTTATTATTTTATTGTCACAATTTATTAAACTTACGTGTCTATAATCAGTAGGGGGACTCTCCAGATTTCCCTGGTTTTAATATAACTGAAATAACTTTGATACATGGTTTGACGCATGGAACTAGGAAGCGCTGAATTGAGTGAGGTGTGTTGTCATTTGTGTAAATGGACCATTTCCATCTGTAACTCGTGCCGCCCGAAGGGTGCAGGAAGTAGGACAGGGGATCAAGCATGTTTTCTCATCTCTGTTTCGTGTTGACAAGATCAGCTGGCTTTACCCGCCAAGCTTTCCTGCACCACCCACACACCCACCACACACACACGCACGCACGCACGCACGCACGCACGCACGCACGCACGCAGATTACAACACGAGCATGTGGTAAGAAATATATTACATGGACTGAAGGAGACAATATCCAACCTATCTGGTCTACAGAGAGGATAGATAAGGTGTTTCCTAGATAAACACTATTCTAACACGGCCCTGGAAGCCTGGAAGCCTCTACGTCGATACACTGACAATAAAAACCAGCAAAACAATTAGTCAGGAGCCAAGCCCAGTGTAATGGGCCTCTGTGTGTGTGTGTGTGTGTGTGTGTGTGTGTGTGTGTGTGTGTGTGTGTGTGTGTGTGTGGTGTGTTTTCCCTCAGTCCCAGTGGAGAGATTAGACCCTAAATTCCTACAAGGCCTATACTACAGTTATACACTACTATGAACTGGGACACTACAGTTATACACTACTATGGACTGGGACACTACAGTTATACACTACAGTTATACACTACTATGGACTGGGACACTACAGTTATACACTAGAGTTATACACTACTATGGACTGGGACACTACAGTTATACACTACTATGGACTGGGACACTACAGTTATACACTACAGTTATACACTACTATGGACTGGGACACTACAGTTATACACTACTATGGACTGGGACACTACAGTTATACACTACAGTTATACACTACTATGGACTGGGACACTACAGTTATACACTACAGTTATACACTACTATGGACTGGGACACTACAGCTATACACTACTATGGACTGGGACACTACAGTTATACACTACAGTTATACACTACTATGGACTGGTACACTACAGTTATACACTACTATGGACTGGGACACTACAGTTATACACTACTATGGACTGGGACACTACAGTTATACACTACTATGGACTGGGACACTACAGTTATACACCACAGTTATACACTACTATGGACTGGGACACTACAGTTATACACTACTATGGACTGGGACACTACAGTTATACACTACTATGGACTGGGACACTACAGTTATACACTACAGTTATACACTACTATGGACTGGGACACTAGAGTTATACACTACTATGGACTGGGACACTACAGTTATACACTACTATGGACTGGGACACTACAGTTATACACTACTATGGACTGGGACACTACAGTTATACACTACAGTTATACACTACTATGGACTGGGACACTACAGTTATACACTACAGTTATACACTACTATGGACTGGGACACTACAGTTATACACTACTATGGACTAGGACACTACAGTTATACACTACTATGGACTGGGACACTACAGTTATACACTACAGTTATACACTACAGTTATACACTACTATGGACTGGGACACTACAGTTATACACTACTATGGACTGGGACACTACAGTTATACACTACAGTTATACACTACAGTTATACACTACTATGGACTGGGACACTACAGTTATACACTACTATGGACTGGGACACTACAGTTATACACTACTATGGACTGGGACACTACAGTTATACACTACAGTTATACACTACTATGGACTGGGACACTACAGTTATACACTACAGTTATACACTACTATGGACTGGGACACTACAGTTATACACTACTATGGACTAGGACACTACAGTTATACACTACTATGGACTGGGACACTACAGTTATACACTACAGTTATACACTACAGTTATACACTACTATGGACTGGGACACTACAGTTATACACTACTATGGACTGGGACACTACAGTTATACACTACAGTTATACACTACAGTTATACACTACTATGGACTGGGACACTACAGTTATACACTACTATGGACTGGGACACTACAGTTATACACTACTATGGACTGGGACACTACAGTTATACACTACAGTTATACACTACAGTTATACACTACTATGGACTGGGACACTACAGTTATACACTACAGTTATACACTACTATGGACTGGGACACTACAGTTATACACTACAGTTATACACTACAGTTATACACTACTATGGACTGGGACACTACAGTTATACACTACTATGGACTGGGACACTACAGTTATACACTACTATGGACTGGGACACTACAGTTATACACTACAGTTATACACTACAGTTATACACTACTATGGACTGGGACACTACAGTTATACACTACAGTTATACACTACTATGGACTGGGACACTACAGTTATACACTACAGTTATACACTACTATGGACAGGGACACTACAGTTATACACTACAGTTATACACTACTATGGACTGGGACACTACAGTTATACACTACAGTTATACACTACTATGGACTGGGACACTACAGTTATACACTACAGTTATACACTACTATGGACTGGGACACTACAGTTATACACTACAGTTATACACTACTATGGACTGGGACACTACAGTTATACACTACAGTTATACACTACTATGAACTGGTTCTTCTGTTCTGTTCAGTGACATAGTACAGACTATACAGACTCTAGTATATGAGCTGTACAGTCATGTTCCCTCTGCTGTGCTACCTAGCACATGACTACACACACACACACACACACACACACACACACACACACACACACACACACACACACACACACACACACACACACACACACACACACACACACACACACACACTGTATATCTATCTCAACATCTATCAGAGTTACTCACATGGCTTTTTTTCTTTGGAGATGATTATGAAAGCATTGCTGTCGATGAGGTAGCAGGCCAGGTCCTAAGAGAGAAAAACAGATAGAGAGAGAGAGAAGGAGAGAGGGAGAGATGGAGAGAGAGAGAGTGATATATATATATATATATATAGAGAGAGAGAGAGAAGGAGAGAGAGAGAGAGAGAGGGAGGGAGAGAGAGAAGGAGAGAAAAGAGAGAGAGAGGGTGAGGGGGAGAGAGAGAGAGAGAAGGAGAAAGAAAGAGAGACAGCGGGAGAGAGAGAGAGAAAGAGCGAAAGAGAGAGAGAGAAAAGAGAGAGGGAGGGAGAGGGAGGGGAGAGAGAAGGAGAAGGAAAGAGAGAGAGAGAGAGGATAGTAAGGACAGATGAGAGAAGAGAAGACAGTGATGGATGCTGTTTCTTGACAAGCAGAGACCAGCCGATCTCTTTTACTAATGGTCCATCATACAACCTGACACCCTGAGGCAGGGTCTTTATAATGGGGCAGGTTGATGTAAGGGACCATAAGTCATGTGACTCAGGTCATGGAGGTCATGGCTGTGGTATAGGGGTCAACAGGGTTGGAGTGTGAGATGGCTACATACCACAGTAGGACAGGAGATATGGCCTGTGTCCACAAAGGCAACCTAATCCCTATACAGTGATATGGTCACTGGTAGTACACTATAAAGGGACTAGGGTGTAATTTGGGATGCACACATAGCCTGTAGATCCTCACCATGGCTTCACATGCCAGCGGACAGATGCCCTCTGTATTAGAGCACTGGAGAGAGGGAGTGAGAAAGAGCACATCGTTACAACACTGGAAATAGACATAATGTGACATTTTGAAATGTATTTGACTATTTTGGAACTTCTGTGAGGGTAATGTTCACTGTTCATTTTTAGTGGTTATTATTGTTTTATTGTTTATTTAAGTTTATTATCTACTACACTTGCTCTGGCAATATAAACATATGTTTCCCATGGCAATAAAGCCCCTTGAATTGAATTGAGAGAAGTATGGAGAGAGACGAAAAGTGAGATAAAGTGAGAATAAAAAATAAAGACAAAAGACAGAGGGTTAGTCTCCAAATAGAGGAAATGAGGTCATCATTGTGACTGCTCTTGAACCACAATGAGTCACAGCACAGAGATGTTACCATGGTAACAGACCCCCCCCCCCACCCAGACCCCTCCCTCCCCTGAGAATAATTCCTGTTGTCTGTTATTGGAAAACACACAGAGAAACACAACAGGGATGCTGGTACATATTGTATGAACGGTATTGATTTCCTTTATGAACCTCACCAGTCCTCCCTCCTCCCAGCCCACACACACCATCTCTTCAACCACTAAGAGACAACAGACCTATCTACTGTATCTGCCTACCTACCGCCCCCTCACTCTGGGAGAATCCCCTCTGTTGTGACTACTTGCCTGGCCTTCTGTAAGTGGTCTCTCTCTCTCTCTGTCATTTATAGAGTCCTGGATGGGTTGAGTGGGCAGCGTGCATTTAGCTACACTGTAGTAGTTAATAGCTAGGGCACAGCTGTTAGCTATATTATTGTGGTAAATAGGCAGGGCACAGCTGTTAGCTATATTATAGTGGTAAATAGCCAGGGCACAGCTATTAGCTATATTATAGTAGTTAATAAGCAGGGCACATCTATTAGCTATATTATAGTAGTAAATAACAGGGCACAGCTATTAGCTATATTATAGTAGTAAATAGGCAGGGCACAGCTATTAGCTATATTATAGTAGTAAATATGCAGGGCACAGCAATTAGCTATATTATAGTAGTTAATAAGCAGGGCACATCTATTAGCTATATTATAGTAGTTAATAGCAGGGCACAGCTATTAGCTATATTATAGTAGTTAATAGCCAGGGCACAGCTATTAGCTATATTATAGTAATAAATAGGCAGGGCACAGCTATTAGCTATATTATAGTAGTTAATAGGCAGGGCACAGCTATTAGCTATATTATAGTAGTTAATAGCCAGGGCACAGCTATTAGCTATATTGTAGTAATAAATAGCCAGGGCACAGCTATTAGCTATATTATAGTAGTTAATAGGCAGGGCACAGTTATTAGCTATATTGTAGTAGTTAATAGCCAGGGCACAGCTATTAGCTATATTATAGTAGCTAATTAGCAGGGCACAGCTATTAGCTATATTATAGTAGTTAATAGCCAGGGCACAGCTATTAGCTATATTGTAGTAGTTAATAGCCAGGGCACAGCTATTAGCTATATTATAGTAGTTAATTAGCAGGGCACAGCTATTAGCTATATTATAGTAGTTAATAGCCAGGGCACAGCTATTAGCTATATTATAGTAGTTAATAGCCAGGGCACAGCTATTAGCTATTATATAGTAGTAAATAGGCAGGACACAGCTATTAGCTATATTATAGTAGTTAATAGCCAGGGCACAGCTATTAGCTATATTATAGTAGTTAATAGCCAGGGCACAGCTATTAGCTATATTATAGTAGTTAATAGCCAGGGCACAGCTACTAGCTATATTATAGTAGTTAATAGCCAGGCACATCTATTAGCTATATTATAGTAGTTAATAGCCAGGGCACAGCTACTAGCTACAGAGGATGAGGCTGTTTACCAAATGGCACCCTATCCCCTATATAGTGCACTACTGTTGAACACAACCCAAATAGGCTCTGGTCTAAAGTAGAGCACTAATATAGTGAACAAGGGGCCATTTGGGACACAAGCAGAGGCCTGGGTTAAGGAGGTGGTTATAGTCTGGAGAGTAGGGCCCCTACTGCTGCAGTTCAGGATTGGTTGTTCAGCTGGCCTCCACTCACACACTAAACACACACCCTGCTGCTGCAGTCTGGAGAAGAGCTCTGACATTGGAGAGAGAGAGAGATGTGCATTGCATGAGCGCTCCCTCTCCCACTGTCCTTGTCCACGGTGCTGCTTGTCCGTGTGAGTGATGGGCGGCAGCTCTAACTGTTCAAACTATGGATCTGCTCTCTGTTTCCAATCAGAAAAACAACAAACATGCTGGGAGTTGTAGCATACCCTCAACAACAGAGAAACATGCTGGGAGATGTAGCATACCCTCAACAACAGAGAAACATGCTGGGAGATGTAGCATACCCACAACAGCAGAGAAACATGCTGGGAGATGTAGCATACCCACAACAGCAGAGAAACATGCTGGGAGATGTAGCATACCCACAACAGCAGAGAAACATGCTGGGAGATGTAGCATACCCACAACAACAGAGTGGATGGACGTGACAGAAAGTCTGAACGTGTGAGTGATGTGAGTGATGTGTGAGAGTCTGAATGAGATGTTGTGAATGTGTGTGTGTGTGTGTGTGTGTGAGTGATGCGTGTGTGTGTGTGTGTGTGTGTGTGTGTGTGTGTGTGTGTGTGTGTGTGTGTGTGTGTGTGTGTGTGTGTGTGTGTGTGTGTGTGTGTGTGTGTGTGTGTGTGTGTGTGTGTGAGAGTCTGAATGTAACGTGTGAATGCTGTGTGTGCATAATGTAATGAGTTTCAGTGAAGCACAGATGTTAAATTGAGCCCTGCTAAAAAAAGAAGGGATTGAGAAGGAGAATGAAATGATGCCGTCTACTTACGTCTGTGTCATTGGGCTGAGGGGCACAGCATCCGGAGGGGTAAGAGAGCGGGAGGGAGAGGGAGAGTGGAGAGAGAGGGAGAGTGGAGAGAGGAGAGAGAGAAGGAGAGGGAGAGGGAGAGCAGGAGAGAGGAGAGAGAGGGAAAGGGAGAGAAGGAGAGAGAGAGAGAGAGGGAGGGAAGGGAGAGAGAGAGAGAGGGAGGGAAGAGAGAGAGAGAGAGAGGGAGGGATGGAAGGAGAGAGAGAGAGAGGGAAAGGAGAGAGAGAGAGGGAGGGATGGAAGGAGAGAGCGAGAGAGAGAGAGAGAGAGAGAGAGAGAGGAGGGAAGGAGAGAGAGAGTTATACCACAGTACTGTAAACTCACTCTATCCATGTCTTGAGATGTTTTCTGATAGGGACCGTGACCTTGGTGACAAACTGACTGGAAGCCATCAAGGCTGACATTATCACTGAGATGGGGTGTGTGTGGTTGATTGTTTAATGTGCTTCCCGCCAGTACTAGGGGTCAGAGAGCAGCATGTGGCCAGTCTCATTATCTGATGACCAGATTGAGTGTGTGTGTGTGTGTGTGTGTGTGTGTTTGTGTGTGTGTGTGCCTGCGTGTCTGCTTGAGTGTGTTTTGTGTGTGAGCCATCTGTGCGTACCTGTGTGTGTGTGTGTGTGCATTTGCGCATCCGTGCTCACTTCTATCCAAGTGTGTGTCCTGTGTCCATGTGTGTGTGTGTGTGTGTGCGTGTTCATGTGTGTGTGTCCCAGAGCTGGGCCAGTGATCTAGAGCGTGACGGTGTGTGAATGGAACATCTATCAAGTCTCTCTATTTCCCATTAAACCCTGCATCAAACCCCCAGTGTGTGTGTGTGTGTGTGTGTGTGAGTGTGAGTGTGTGTGTGAGAGCCCAGTCTCCTTGGTTCCGTTCTGCAGCAGAATACATGTTATTGTCCGTCACCACCCGTTCCACTCTACAGCTCCTCTACTGGACATTTTCAAAGAGGAAGACCATTTATCTATTAATTATTTCCTATTAGAAAATTATGTAGCTCGTGTTTTAGTCCTAAAGCCTGATAATAATCATCATGAACTGTACTTACAGTAGTGTGTCATCAAGTAGGATTTGTATGCGCATAATCAAGTAGTACTGTTTAAGTAGTACTGTAATATAGTTTCTTATACATCAAGCAGTTTCTGTAATCCATGTACATAGATACTGTATGACAACGACATTTCTCTGAACAGTTCATGTAATATTAATTTGTGTACTGAACATTCCATTCTGTGTGCATTCTAGAAGGCGTTGACATTCTGCCGTGGAACCTTGAGGGGATTTCAACAGTCAGTTAACTTTACTTACCAGCCCATCAAATAAAGATGGTAGCAGTTGACTTCGACGTGACAGTCAGGGGGGAACATACTTATATAATCTGACAAGACAGGAGGAGAGGAGAGGAGGGGCGGGGGAGGGGCAGGGAGGGAGAGGAGAGGAGAGGAGAGGAGGGGCAGAGAGGGGAGAGGAGAGGGAGGGGGAGGGGTGGGGAGGGGCAGGGAGGGGAGAGGAGAGGGAGAGGGAGAGGGAGGGGCAGAGAGGGGGAGAGGAGAGGGAGAGGAGGGGTGGGGAGGGGGCAGGGAGGGGAGAGGAGAGGAGAGGAGAGGAGGGGCAGAGAGGGGGAGAGGAGAGGAGAGGAGGGGCAGAGAGGGGAGAGGAGAGGGAGAGGAGGGGGCGGGGAGGGGCAGGGAGGGGGAGGAGAGGAGAGGAGAGGGGCAGAGAGGGGAGAGGAGAGGAGAGGGAGGGGCAGAGAGGGGAGAGAGGAGAGGAGAGGAGGGGCAGGGGGGGAGAGGAGAGGAGGGGAGAGGAGAGGAGAGGAGGAGGAGGGGCAGAGAGGGGAGAGGGAGAGAGGAGAGGAGGGGCGGGGAGGGGCAGGGAGGGGAGAGGGAGAGGAGAGGAGGGGCGGAGAGGGGGAGAAGAGAGGAGAGAGGGAGGGGGGAGGAGGGGCAGGGAGGGAGGGGAGGGAGGGAAGGGAGGGGGAGAGGAGAGGAGAGCTGACTCCTCTGTAATTCCTTTAGGCCAGGAGAGCACCTGACTGCTATCTCTCTCTCTTCCATCTGTGGGCTTCTTATACATCTTTTGTTAACAGAGTGAAAGGACTGACTGACTGACTATTGTCTGTACATTACAATACTAGAATGTTAGATCGCTTGTGAAATAGCAAGGTGAAAGATGACGGAATGTTTCTGCACACACAGCAGCAACTCTACTCATACAGGCCAAACATGCCTCAAGGCCAGTTCAGGAATAGTCTTCCTTTATCACAAGTTCAAAGGTCAGGAAGTTCAGACCACAACATACAGGGAGAAACAGCCATACTCCGATAATAATCTATATAGTGTATTGATGTGATTTTAATCTCTGGGGTATTTCACATCCATTCAGTTAAAATGGGGCGGCAGGCTAGCCTAGTGGTTAGAGCAGGTAGCCTAGTGGTGAGAGCATTGGACTAGTAACTGAAAGGTTGCAAGATCGAATCCCCGAGCTGACAAGGTAAAAATCTGTCGTTCTGCCCCTGAACAAGGCAGTTAACCCATTGTTCCCCAGTAGGCTGTCATTGTAAATAAGATTTTGTTCTTAACTGACTTGCCTAGTTAAATAAAAGTTAAATATTTTTTTAAATATAATACAGAACTGCAATTCTAGAATATCTATTATAGATATAGCAATGGAATGTTCATTCTGTTCAGTTTGATTCAGAGGCTGTATCAATCGATACCTCATCTATGAACCCGTTGTAGCCAGTGTCCGTTCTGTTCAGTTTGATTCAGAGGCTGTATCAATCGATACCTCATCTATGAACCCGTTGTAGCCAGTGTCCGTTCTGTTCAGTTTGATTCAGAGGCTGTATCAATCGATACCTCATCTATGAACCCGTTGTAGCCAGTGTCCGTTCTGTTCAGTTTGAGTCAAAGGTTGTAATATGGCCATAATTCACCGGGTGGCAGAACTGAGCGATTTCCCCTAAGATAGGCCAGTTGCAAAGTCAAACATTGGCTTTATTGTAAAAATGTTTGAAAACAAAGATGAGCTTTTTAGTTTTAATTGAAGGTTAGGCATTTGAGACTGTACCGGCTAGTGACCACTCTGCAGAGCTGGGTTTGGGCACTAACTAAGCTGTATTTTGTGATTTAGGCAGGATGTTGTAACTCACCTGCTTAGCTGTAGCCCAGAACCTGGTCTCTAACAGGTCCAGTGCCATCTGAACCCCAATGGCTGAAGAGAGAGAAGAGAGAGATGACGTCAGTAAAATTAACCCTCCAATAAGAGAGAGCAAGGGGGGTGAGAGAGAGAGAGAGAGAGAGAGAGAGAGAGAGAGAGAGAGAGAGAGACAGAGAGAGACAGAGAGAGAGACAGAGAGAGACAGAGAGAGAGACAGAGAGAGACAGAGAGAGACAGAGAGAGACAGAGAGACAGAGAGACAGAGAGAGAGGTGAGTTCAGTAAAATTCACCCTCCAGTAAGAGAGAGCAAGGGGGTGAGACAAAGAGAGAGAGACAGAGAGAGAGAGAGAGACAGAG
>NC_088238.1:5757605-5772605 GCF_036934945.1 Oncorhynchus masou masou | reverse complement strand
GAAGACAGGCTATGTGCTCACTGCCCACAAAATGAGGTGGAAACTGAGCTGCACTTCCTAACCTCCTGCCCAATGTATGACCATATTAGAGAGACATATTTCCCTCAGATTACACAGATCCACAAAGAATTCGAAAACAAATCCAATTTTGAAAAACTCCCATATCTACTGGGTGAAATTCCACAGTGTGCCATCACAGCAGCAAGATTTGTGACCTGTTGCCACGAGAAAAGGGCAACCAGTGAAGAACACACACCATTGTAAATACCATTACCATTTGTACATTGTTAAAACACTGTGTATATATACAGTGCCTTGCGAAAGTATTCGGCCCCCTTGAACTTTGCGAACTTTTGCCACATTTCAGGCTTCAAACATAAAGATATAAAACTGTATTTTTTGTGAAGAATCAACAACAAGTGGGACACAATCATGAAGTGGAACAACATTTATTGGATATTTAAATCTTTTTTAACAAATCAAAAACTGAAAAATTGGGCGTGCAAAATTATTCAGCCCCTTAAGTTAATACTTTGTAGCGCCACCTTTTGCTGCGATTACAGCTGTAAGTCGCTTGGGGTATGTCTCTATCAGTTTTGCACATCGAGAGACTGAAATTTTTTCCCATTCCTCCTTGCAAAACAGCTCGAGCTCAGTGAGGTTGGATGGAGAGCATTTGTGAACAACAGTTTTCAGTTCTTTCCACAGATTCTCGATTGGATTCAGGTCTGGACTTTGACTTGGCCATTCTAACACTTGGATATGTTTATTTTTGAACCATTCCATTGTAGATTTTGCTTTATGTTTTGGATCATTGTCTTGTTGGAAGACAAATCTCCGTCCCAGTCTCAGGTCTTTTGCAGACTCCATCAGGTTTTCTTCCAGAATGGTCCTGTATTTGGCTCCATCCATCTTCCCTGTCCCTGCTGAAGAAAAGCAGGCCCAAACCATGATGCTGCCACCACCATGTTTGACAGTGGGTATGGTGTGTTCAGGGTGATGAGCTGTGTTGCTTTTACGCCAAACATAACGTTTTGCATTGTTCCCAAAAAGTTCAATTTTGGTTTCATCTGACCAGAACACCTTCTTCCACATGTTTGGTGTGTCTCCCAGGTGGCTTGTGGATATCTTGGATATATATTTTATGGATATCTTTAAGAAATGGCTTTCTTCTTGCCACTCTTCCATAAAGGCCAGATTTGTGCAATATACGACTGATTGTTGTCCTATGGACAGAGTCTCCCACCTCAGCTGTAGATCTCTGCAGTTCATCCAGAGTGATCATGGGCCTCTTGGCTGCTTCTCTGATCAGTCTTCTCCTTGTATGAGCTGAAAGTTTAGAGGGACGGCCAGGTCTTGGTAGATTTGCAGTGGTCTGATACTCCTCCCATTTCAATATTATCGCTTGCACAGTGTTCCTTGGGATGTTTAAAGCTTGGGAAATCTTTTTGTATCCAAATCCGGCTTTAAACTTCTTCACAACAGTATCTCGGACCTGCCTGGTGTGTTCCTTGTTCTTCATGATGCTCTCTGCGCTTTTAACGGACCTCTGAGACTATCACAGTGCAGGTACATTTATACGGAGACTTGATTACACACAGGTGGATTGTATTTATCATCATTAGTCATTTAGGTCAACATTGGATCATTCAGAGATCCTCACTGAACTTCTGGAGAGAGTTTGCTGCACTGAAAGTAAAGGGGCTGAATAATTTTGCACGCCTAATTTTTCAGTTTATGATTTGTTAAAAAAGTTTGAAATATCCAATAAATGTCGTTCCACTTCATGATTGTGTCCCACTTGTTGTTGATTCTTCACAAAAAAATACAGTTTTATATCTTTATGTTTGAAGCCTGAAATGTGGCAAAAGGTCGCAAAGTTCAAGGGGGCCGAATACTTTCGCAAGGCACTGTATATATATAATATGACATTTGTAATGCCTTTATTGTTTTGAAACTTCTGTATGTGTGATGTTTACTGTTAATTTTTCTTGTTTATTTCACTTTATATATTATCTACCTCACTTGCTTTGGCAATGTTAACACATGTTTCCCATGCCAATAAAGCCCTTGAATTGAATTGAATTGAGAGAGAAAGAGAAAGAGAGCGAGAGAGAGAGGGGAAGGAGGGAGAGAGAGAGTGATAGAGAGAGATGGGGAAGGAGGGAGAGGGAGAGAGAAAGAGAAAGAGAGAGAGAGCGAGAGAGAGAGTGGGAAGGAGGGAGAGAGAGAGTGATAGAGAGAGAGGGGGAAGGAGGGAGAGAGAGAGTGATAGAGAGAGAGAGAGAGAGAGAGAGAGAGGGAGGGGAGAGAGACATAGAGAGAGAGAGAGAGAGGGAGGGAGAGAGAGAAAGAGGGAGGGAGAGAGACAGAGAGAGTGAGAGAGAGAGGGGGAAGGAGGAGAGAGAGAGTGATAGAGAGAGAGGCAGAGGGAGGGGAGAGAGAGAGAGAAAGGGAGACATGGAGAGAGGCACATTGTCCAGTCATCTGTGAAGTAACAGTCAAGACATTTACTCAGTAGAACACATCTGCTGTCTTCACTCAACAACAACAGTAGACAGATGTTATCTGAATACCCCATTAACTAGTCATGTCTACAGTATTGTCAGGTTAAAACATGACTGCATTTCCTTGATTCAAGATGGAGGTGATTACCTTTTATTTTCATGGGTTTTTACCTGATGCTCGGCAGATGTAATTGAAATCCACCATCTCACCACAAGCAGTCTCGAGTCTACAGTATTGTCAAGTTGAAAATAGACACCCAGTACAATCTGTTATCTGGTATTGGGTAGTTCTCTGGGTGTAGTTCTTTCATTCAAAATGGAGGTGGTTATGTAATGTTTTCATGGGTTTCTTCACGATGATGTAAGCCAAAGTGTGGCGGCCATGTTGAGTTGATTGTTGTGTAAAATAAACTCTCTATAAAAATATAACATAATTGATGGAAACATGGGTGGCATTCAGTTGACAGCATGTTTTTGTGTGTGTGTGTGTGCGTGTGTGCGTGTGTGTGCGTGTGTGCGTGTGTGCGTGAGTGCGTGTGGATGTGTGTGTGTGTGTGTGTGCGTGCGGATGTGTGTGTGTGTGTGTGTGTGCGGATGTGTGTGTGTGTGTGTGTGTGCGTTTGTGTGTGTGTGTGTGTGTGTGCGTGCGCGCGTGCGTGCGTGCGTGTGGAAATAGCTCTATTGTAGCCACAGTTCAGTTCACCAGACATACAGTTTATTAGTTAATTTATCTAGACTTGGATGGTTTATAAACGGCCGCCGGGCTTCATCACTATTAATGTTCTTCCTTCCAGATTAGAGCGATTAGGCCGACGAATGGAGCTGCTTTGACAAAGAAACATTTTCCATTGCTTTTCCCAATCGTCTTGATTTGGTTTTGTACACAAGGATTGTCATTTGTGGAGTTGAGTTTATTTAACATTTCCAATCTATGAATTACATGAAATAAACATTGAAACATGAAGATGAAATTGTCATATGAGCCTTGTTATGTTGGTGTGGTTGTATGGATGGATGTAGAGAGAGATGGAGAGAAAAGGCCTTGTTATGTTGGTGCGGTTGTATGGATGGATGTAGAGAGATGGAGAGAAAAGGCCTTGTTATGTTGGTATGGTTGTATGGATGGATGTAGAGAGAGATGGAGAGAAAAGGCCTTGTTATGTTGGTGTGGTTGTATGGATGGATGTAGAGAGATGGAGAGAAAAGGCCTTGTTATGTTGGTGCGGTTGTATGGATGGATGTAGAGAGATGGAGAGAAAAGGCCTTGTTATGTTGTTGCGGTTGTATGGATGGATGTAGAGAGATGGAGAGAAAAGGCCTTGTTATGTTGGAGCGGTTGTATGGATGGATGTAAAGAGAGATGGAGAGAAAAGGCCTTGTTATGTTGGTATGGATGGATGTAGAGAGATGGAGAGAAAAGGCCTTGTTATGTTGTTGCGGTTGTATGGATGGATGTAGAGAGAGATGGAGAGAAAAGGCCTTGTTATGTTGGTGCGGTTGTATGGATGGATGTAGAGAGAGATGGAGAGAAAAGGCCTTGTTATGTTGGTATGGATGTATGGATGGATGTAGAGAGAGATGGAGAGAAAAGGCCTTGTTATGTTGGTATGGATGTATGGATGGATGTAGAGAGAGATGGAGAGAAAAGGCCTTGTTATGTTGGTGCGGTTGTATGGATGGATGTAGAGAGAGATGGAGAGAAAAGGACTTGTTATGTTGGTATGGTTGTATGGATGGATGTAGAGAGAGATGGAGAGAAAAGGCCTTGTTATGTTGGTATGGTTGTATGGATGGATGTAGAGAGAGATGGAGAGAAAAGGCCTTGTTATGTTGGTGTGGTTGTACGGATGGATGTAGAGAGAGATGGAGAGAAAAGGCCTTGTTATGTTGTTGCGGTTGTATGGATGGATGTAGAGAGATGGAGAGAAAAGGCCTTGTTATGTTGATTGTGGACTACAGGAAAAGAAGGACTGAGACCCGTTCTCATCAACAGGGCCGTAGTGGAGCAGGTTGAGAGGTCCTTGGTGTCCACATCACCAACAAACTAACATGGTCCAAGCACACCAAGACAGTCGTGAAGAGGCACGACAAAAACCCTTTCCCCCTCAGGAGACTGAAAAGATTTGGCATGGGTCCTCAGATCCTCAAAAGGTTCTACAGCTGCACCATCGAGAGCATCCTTATGAGTTGCATCACTGCCTGGTACGGCAACTGCTCTGCCTCCGACCGCAAGGCACTACAGAGGGTAGTGTGAACGGCCCAGTACATCACTGGGGCCAAGCTTCCTGCCATCCAGGACCTCTATACCAGGCGGTGTCAGAGGAAGGCCCTAAACATTGTCAAAGACAACAGCCACCCTAGTCATAGACTGTTCTCTCTAATACCGCATGGCAAGCGGTACCGGAGCGCCAAGTCTAGGTCCAAAAGGCTTCTAAACAGCTTCTACCCCCAAGCCATAATACTCCTGAACATCTAGTCAAATGGCCACCAAGACTATATGCATTTCCCCCAAACCTCGTCTTTTACGCTGCTGCTACTCTCTGTTATCATCTATGCATAGTCACTTTAATAACTCAACCTACCTGTACATATGACCTCAATTACCTCGACTAACCGGTTTCCCCTCACATTGACTCTGTACCGGTTCCCCCTCACATTGACTCTGTACCGGTTCCCCCTGTATATAGCCTCCACATTGACTCTGTACCGGTTCCCCATCACATTGACTCTGTACCGGTTCCCCCTCACATTGACTCTGTACCGGTTCCCCCTCACATTGACTCTGTACCGGTTCCCTCATCACATTGACTCTGTACCGGTTCCCCCTCACATTGACTCTGTACCGGTTCCCTCATCACATTGACTCTGTACCGGTTCCCCCTCACATCGATTCTGTACCGGTCCCCCATCACATTGACTCTGTACCGGTTCCCTTATCACATTGACTCTGTACCGGTTCCCCCTCACATCGACTCTGTACCGGTTCCTCATCACATTGACTCTGTACCGGTTCCCTCATCACATTGACTCTGTACCGATTCCCTCATTACATTGACTCTGTACCGGTTCCCCCTCACATTGACTCTGTACCGGTTCCCTCATCACATTGACTCTGTACCGGTTCCCCCTTGTACCGGTTCCCCCTACTACACGTGTTGTATTCAGCATATCACTATAAGGTCTACTACACCTGTTGTATTCAGCATATCACTATAAGGTCTACTACACCTGTTGTATTCAGCATATCACTATAAGGTCTACTACACCTGTTGTATTCAGCATATCACTATAAGGTCTACTACACCTGTTGTATTCAGCACATCACTATAAGGTCTACTACACCTGTTGTATTCAGCATATCACTATAAGGTCTCAGCAGGGTCTCCCTACGGACCTCATACTGCATCTGCTGGACATGAACACACACACACACACAGAGAGAGAGAGACAGAGAGAGAGAGAGAGACAGAGACAGAGAGAGATGGGGGGGAGAGAGAGAGAGATGAGGGAGAGAGAGAGAGAGACAGAGAGACAGAGAGAGAGATAGATGAGGGTAGAGTGAGGGAGAGAGATGAGGGTAGAGAGAGAGAGATGAGGGTAGAGAGGGAAATGAGGGTAAAGAGAGAGACAGAGAGAAAGAGAGAGAGAGAGAGATGAGGGTAGAGAGAGAGAGTGAGGTGAGGGTAGAGAGAGATGAGGGTAGAGAGAGAGAAAGAGAGAGAGAGAGATGAGGGTAGAGAGAGAGAGTGAGATGAGGGTAGAGAGAGAGAGAGAGAGAGAGAGAGAGAGGGGAGAGAGATGAGGGCAGAGAGAGATGACAGAGAGAGAGACAGAGACAGAGAGAGATGGGGGAGAGAGAGAGAGATGAGGGAGAGAGAAAGAGAGAGAGAGAGAGAGAGATGAGGGTAGAGAGAGAGAGATGAGGGTAGAGAGAGAGTGAGGGAGAGAGAGATGAGGGTAGAGAGAGAGAGAGGGAGAGAGAGATGAGGGTAGAGAGAGAGAGAGATGAGGGGTAGAGAGAGAGAGAGAGAGAGAGAGAGAGAGAGATGAGGGTAGAGAGAGAGGGAGAGAGAGAGGTGAGGGTAGAGAGAGAGATGAGGTTAGAGAGAGAGATGAGGGTAGAGAAAGAGAGAGAGAGAGAGAGACAGAGACAGAGACAAAGACAGAGATGAGGGTAGAGAGAGAGAGAGAGATGAGGGTAGAGAGAGAGAGAGATGAGGGTAGAGAGAGAGAGAGATGAGGGTAGAGAGAGAGAGATGAGGGTAGAGAGAGAGAGGGAGATGAGGGTAGAGAGAGAGAGAGAGATGAGGGTAGAGAGAGAGAGAGAGATGAGGGTAGAGAGAGAGAGAGAGATGAGGGTAGAGAGAGAGAGATGAGGGTAGAGAGAGAGAGAGAGAGATGAGGGTAGAGAGAGAGAGAGAGGAGAGAGAGAGAGAGAGAGAGAGAGAGAGAGGGGGAGGAGGAAAGAGGAAAAGAGATAAAAACGTTATTTTCTCTCTCTTCCTTTCTAGTCATGTTCAAAGTAGCTCGCACAGGAAGCGGAGCATCATGGGCAGCCCCAGGAGCACTATTGGTCAAAGGGAAAGAGAGGGGAGGAGGATGAAAGGAAGATGAGAGCCCCTCCCTCTGGTCCCAGACTACCCCACAGGGGGTCAGAATGTTACATTAACACCCCTATGTGGAGGGGGTTCCTAAAAACAGACACCCTCAGAGATCCACAATGACAAGAAAACCAATTACCTCCTATTCCCCATAGAGAGCACTACTTCTAACCACAGCCCTGGAGCCCAAACAAACACACATTATCGACTGGCTCACACACACACACATTCAGGGCCCAGACAGACCAGTGGCCCCTGGAGGAAGCAACATAACCCCAGGGACCATGTGAGCTCCTGTGCCCAACGTCTTCACTACAAGGAGAGTGGGAGGAGGGTGGAGGAGAGGAAGTGGGAGGAGGGTGGAGGAGAGGAAGTGGGAGGAGGGTGGAGGAGAGGAAGTGGGAGGAGGGTGGAGGAGAGGAAGTGGGAGGAGTGTGGAGGAGAGGAAGTGGGAGGAGGGTGGAGGAGAGGAAGTGGGAGGAGTGTGGAGGAGAGGAAGTGGGAGGAGGGTGGAGGAGAGGAAGTGAGAGGAGGGTGGAGGAGAGGAAGTGGGAGGAGGGTGGAGGAGAGGAAGTGGGAGGAGGGTGGAGGAGAGGAAGTGGGAGGAGGGTGGAGGAGAGGAAGTGCAAAATGGGTGGGAATTACTGGTCTCTCCTGGTCTGGTGCTTTTGATGTAACACCGAGCCAACTGCCCAGGGATTTAAACCAACTGCCCAGGGATTTAAACCAACTGTCCAGGGGTTTAAACCAACTGTTCAGGGATTTAATAAACGAACTGTCCAGGGATTTAAACCAACTGCCCAGGGATTTAAACCAACTGCCCAGGGATTTAAACCAACTGTCCAAGGATTTAATAAACCAACTGTTCAGGGATTTAATAAACCAACTGTCCAGGGATTTAAATCAACTGTCCAAGGATTTAATAAACCAACTGCCCAGGAATTTAATAAACCAACTGTCAGGGATTTAAATCAACTGTCCAAGGATTTAGTAAACCAACTGTTCAGGGATTTAATAAACCAACTGTCCAGGGATTTAAATCAACTGTCCAAGGATTTAATAAACCAACTGCCCAGGGATTTAATAAACCAACTGTCCAGGGATTTAAATCAACTGTCCAAGGATTTAATAAACCAACTGTTCAGGGATTTAATAAACCAACTGTCCAGGGATTTAAACCAACTGTCCAGGGATTTAAACCAACTGTTCAGGGATTTAATAAACCAACTGTCCAGGGATTTAAACCAACTGTCCAGGGATTTAATAAACCAACTGTTCAGGGATTTAATAAACCAACTGTTCAGGGATTTAATAAACCAACTGTTCAGGGATTTAATAAACCAACTGTTCAGGGATTTAATAAACCAACTGCCCAGAGATTTAAACCAACTGTCCAAGGATTTAATAAACCAACACACTCCCATACCCCCAACACACTCCCATACCCCCAACACACTCCCATACCCCCAACACACTCTGCCACCCCAAAGTCAGCCCCGAAGAGCCTCTCCTCCCTTTGAGGTCACCAGCTGATGTCATTTCCTCTGTCACTCCCTTATCAACCAATGGAATGATGAGGGGCTATTTTGTTCAATGTCACAGTTGTTCTTTCACTGCTACACTACCTGCTAGCCAGTCAGTCAGTCAGCCAGTCAGCTAGCCAGCCAGTCAGTCAGTCAGCTAGCCAGCCAGCCAGTCAGTCAGTCAGTCAGCCAGTCAGTCAGCTAGCCAGTCAGTCAGTCAGCTAGCCAGCCAGCCAGTCAGTCAGTCAGCTAGCCAGTCAGTCAGCTAGCCAGCCAGTGAGTCAGTCAGCTAGCCAGTCAGTCAGCTAGCCAGCCAGTCAGCTAGCCAGTCAGTCAGTCAGTCAGCTAGCCAGTCAGTCAGCTAGCCAGTCAGTCAGCTAGCCAGCCAGTCAGCTAGCCAGTCAGTCAGTCAGCTAGCCAGCCAGTCAGTCAGCTAGCCAGCCAGCCAGCCAGTCAGTCAGTCAGTCAGTCAGTCAGTCAGCCAGTCAGTCTGTGTGGAGAGGATAATAGCATTGAGGCGAGAGAAGAGAGGATAGGAGGCGGCAGGTGTGTGTGTGTGTGTGTGTGTGTGTGTGTGTGTGTGTGTGTGTGTGTGTGTGAGTGAGTGTGAGAGAGAGAGAGAGAGAGAGAGAGAGAGAGAGAGAGAGGGAGAGGGAGAGGGAGAGTGTGTGTGTGTGTGTGAGAGAGAGAGAGAGAGAGAGAGAGAGAGAGAGAAAGAGAGACAGAGAGAGAGAGATAGAGAGAGAGAGAGAGAGAGAGAGAGAGAGAGAGAGAGAGAGAGAGAGAGAGAGAGAGAGAGAGAGAGAGAGGGAGAGTGTGTGTGTGAGAGAGAGAGGGAGAGTGTGTGTGTGTGAGAGAGAGAGAGGGAGAGTGTGTGTGTGTGAGAGAGAGAGAGGGAGAGTGTGTGTGCGTAGAGCTCTTGCAGGAGCATGAAAAGCCATCTGCCATCAGTCCTAGCTCACGCCTGCGTTTCAGCGCCCTCCTCACAGGAGGAGGAAGCTCTTGTATGTGTGTGTAGACCCAGACAGGTCCATTGGGTCCTGTACTGTACCATGTTGTCAGTACAGAACCGTATGCTGCTAGGGGACTTACAGAGCGACACACCCTGTGTTTGTTAAGTAGCACATTTGTAAGCTATGTAGAAAGCAGAGACCTTACACTCACTAATGTACAGCCACCTGATGTAGCCCCGTGACAACAACAGCAGTGTGTGTGTGTGTGTGTGTGTGTGTGTGTGTGTGTGTTCACTAAATCAGACATGCTTGTGACTGACAAGATGGAGTTCCTCACTGTAGCAGCTAGAGTTCTGTCTTGGCATCTCAGGTTTCTCACACATTGGCATGTGAGTGTGTGTGAGTGTGTGTGTGACAGCTGCTAACACACGCCATCAGCGGGATGATGTAAGCAAAATAGGTTTATTCAGAGAAAGGTGCTGCCAGAGGATTCGTGGAGAGTGTGTGTGAGAGAGAGAGGGAGAGGGAGAGAGAGACAGAGAGAGAGAGAGAGAGAGAGAGAGACAGAGAGAGAGAGAGAGAGAGAGAGAGAGAGGGAGAGGGAGAGGGAGAGGGAGAGGGAGAGAGAGAGAGAGAGTGTGTGTGAGAGAGAGGGAGAGAGAGAGAGAGAGAGAGAGAGAGAGAGAGAGAGAGAGAGAGTGTGTGAGAGAGAGGGAGAGAGAGAGAGAGAGAGAGAGAGAGATGAAAGAGAGAGAGATATATGAGAGAGAGAGAGAGAGAGAGAGAGAGAGAGAGAGAGAGAGAGAAAGAGAGCAATGAGAGAGAGAGAGAGAGAGAGAGATGAGAGAGAGAGAGAGAGAGAGAGAGAGAGAGATGAGAGAGAGTGTGAGAGAGAGATTGACACTACTGGCCTTTTCAGAGCAGAGTAGAGTGGGTGTAGTGTTTCTCACAGCAAACTGAAGACAGAACGACAGTATTGTATCAAGACACTGCAATAGTTCTGTCTACGTTCCTTAACGTTTACACACAACCAACAGTATTGTATCAAAATAACACAATGCCTCATGGGTAACACATTCATAAACACTCTAGTCATAGTCTTAGGCTGACAATACTATATATATGATATATGAGTGTGTGTGTGTCTGTATGTGAGGGAGTGTGTGTTTACAGCCATGTGTTATTGTCTCCTGAGGTAGACTGACCCCTGTTAAAGGACCAATGACCACGTCTCTGTTTACTTCCTCTAAAACGGCCCTCGACCTCAGGGCTGCAGAGGGAAGAATAAAAATATACATGGTCTTGATGCTGTCTGCTGCACCTCGCCTCAACTCTCTGTCTCTCTACTGCACCTCGCCTCAACTGTCTGTCTCTCTGCTGCACCTCGCCTCAATTGCTTGTCTCTCTGCTGCACCCAGGCTCAACTGTCTGTCTCTCTGCTGCCGTCGCCTCAACTGTCTGTCTCTCTGCTAAACCTTGCCTCAAATGTCTGTCTCTCTGCTGCACCTTGCCTCAACTGTCTGTCTCTCTGCTGCACCTTGCCTCAACTCTCTGTCTCTCTGCTGCACCTTGCCTCAACTCTCTGTCTCTCTGCTGCTCCTTGCCTCAAATCTCTGTCTCTCTGCTGCACCTTGCCTCAACTCTCTGTCTCTCTGCTGCACCTTGCCTCAAATCTCTGTCTCTCTGCTGCACCTTGCCTCAACTCTCTGTCTCTCTGCTGCACCTCGCCTCAACGCTCTGTCTCTCTGCTGCACTTTGCCTCAAATCTATGTCTCTCTGCTGCACCATGCCTCAAATCTCTCTCTCTGCTGTACCTTGCCTCAAATCTCTGTCTCTCTGCTGCACCTTGCCTCAACTCTCTGTCTCTCTGCTGCACCTCGCCTCAACTCTCTGTCTCTCTGCTGCACTTTGCCTCAAATCTATGTCTCTCTGCTGCACCATGCCTCAACTCTCTCTCTGCTGCACCCTTTCTCAAATCTCTCTCTCTGCTGCACCTCACCTCAAATCTCTGTCTCTCTGCTGCACCTTACCTCAAATCTCCATCTCTCTGCTGCACCTTGCCTCAAATATATGTCTCTCTGCTGCACCTTGCCTCAACTCTCTGTCTATCTGCTGCACCTTGCCTCAACTCTCTGCTGAGTCTCCCCAATCAGACGAGAAAGGACATTTGGAACGAGGCCATAGTGTTTGATTCATTACCTCTCTGTTTTTCACACACAAGTGCGTTCGGACGGCCTACACACCATTCTGCTCTAGTGTATTATGAGGAAGCCCCAGAGTCTATGGGACAGCTGGACCCTTAACAACGACACACACAAATATACGGGTCACACTACGATGGAGGAAGCTGGACCCGATGCTAAACATTATGGGATTGAAAGCAAACAAAACAGTGAGTCACCGTTTATCTCTCTCACACACACACACGCACCCACACACACCCGCACACACCCGCACACACCCGCACACTGGAAGCAGACTTGTTCTACCATGACTTCATCAAAGCAGCTGGTCTCTGTTGTCTCTTACAAAGTAGCTGGTCTCTGTTGACTCTCATAAAGTAGCTGGTCTCTGTTGTCTCTCACAAAGTAGCTTGTCTCTGTTGTCTCATAAAGCAGCTGGTCTCTGTTGACTCTCATAAAGTAGCTGGTCTCTGTTGTCTCTCACAAAGTAGCTTGTCTCTGTTGTCTCTCTCAAAGCAGCTGGTCTCTATTGACTCTCATAAAGTAGCTGGTCTCTGTTGACTCACAAAGCAGCTGGTCTCTGTTGTCTCTCATAAAGCAGCTGGTCTCTGTTGACTCTCAAAGCAGCTGGTCTCTGTTGACTCTCAAAGCAGCTGGTCTCTGTTGACTCTCACAAAGTAGCTCATCTCTGTTGTCTCATAAAGTAGCTGGTCTCTGTTGTCTCTCTCAAAGCAGCTGGTCTCCGTTGTCTCTATTAAAGCAGCTGGTCTCTGTTGACTCTCAAAGCAGCTGGTCTCTGTTGTCTCTCATAAAGTAGCTGGTCTCTGTTGACTCTCAAAGCAGCTGGTCTCTGTTGACTCTCACAAGCAGCTGGTCTCTGTTGACTCTCAAAGCAGCTGGTCTCTGTTGACTCACAAAGCAGCTGGTCTCTGTTGACTCACAAAGCAGCTGGTCTCTGTTGACTCTCAAAGCAGCTGGTCTCTGTTGACTCTCACAAGCAGCTGGTCTCTGTTGACTCTCAAAGCAGCTGGTCTCGGTTGACTCTCAAAGCAGCTGGTCTCTGTGGACTTTCACAAAGCAACTGGTATCTGTTGACTCTCACAAAGCAGGTGGTCTCTGTTGTCTCTCATAAAGTAGCTGGTCTCTGTTGTCTCTCACAAAATAGCTGGTCTCTGTTGTCTCTCATAAAGTAGCTGGTCTCTGTTGACTCTCAAAGCAGCTGGTCTCTGTTGACTCACAAAGCAGCTGGTCTCTGTTGACTCACAAAGCAGCTGGTCTCTGTTGACTCTCAAAGCAGCTGGTCTCTGTTGACTCTCACAAGCAGCTGGTCTCTGTTGACTCTCAAAGCAGCTTGTCTCTGTTGACTCTCAAAGCAGCTGGTCTCTGTGGACTCTCACAAAGCAACTGGTCTCTGTTGACTCTCACAAAGCAGGTGGTCTCTGTTGTCTCTCATAAAGTAGCTGGTCTTTGTTGTCTCTCACAAAATAGCTGGTCTCTGTTGTCTCTCATAAAGTAGCTGGTCTCTGTTGACTCTCACAAAGCAGCTGGTCTCTGTTGTCTCTCATGAAGTAGCTGGTCTCTGTTGTCTCTCTCAAAGCAGCTGGTCTCTGTTGTCTCTCAAAGTAGCTTGTCTCTGTTGACTCTCAAAGCAGCTGGTCTCTGTTGTCTCTCAAAGCAGCTGGTCTCTGTTGGCTCTCACAAAGCAGCTGGTCTCTGTGTGTATCAGGCAGAGTCAAAATGGCACCCTATTCCCTGGCCAAAAAGTAGTGCACTATACAGGGAATAGGGAGTCATTTCATACCCAGCCACAAGATTCAGATTTCATCTGAAATGGTACCTAGGTTCTGGAACCTTCTGATGTTCTATAGAACGTGGATCTTGGAACATAGAATGAGAGTTGAGGCAAGGAGCAGCAGAGAGACAGAGAGTTGAGGCGAGGAGCAGCAGAGAGACAGAGATTTGAGGCAAGGAGCAGCAGAGAGACAGAGATTTGAGGCAAGGAGCAGCAGAGAGACAGAGAGTTGAGGCAATGAGCAGCAGAGAGACAGAGAGTTGAGGCAAGGCGCGGCAGAGAGACAGAGAATTGAGGCAAGGAGCAGCAGAGAGGCAGAGAGTTGAGGCAAGGCGTAGCGGAGAGACAGAGAGTTGAGGCAAGGCGTAGCAGAGAGACAGAGAGTTGAGGCAGGGCGCAACAGAGAGACAGAGAGTTGAGGCAAGGCGCGGCAGAGAGACAGAGAATTGAGGCAAGGAGCAGCAGAGAGACAGAGAGTTGAGGCAAGGAGCAGCAGAGAGACAGAGAGTTGAGGCAGGGCGCAACAGAGAGACAGAGAGTTGAGGCAATGAGCAGCAGAGAGACAGAGAGTTGAGGCAAGGAGCAGCAGAGAGACAGAGATTTGAGGCAAGGAGCAGCAGAGAGACAGAGAGTTGAGGCAATGAGCAGCAGAGAGACAGAGAGTTGAGGCAAGGCGCGGCAGAGAGACAGAGAATTGAGGCAAGGAGCAGCAGAGAGACAGAGAGTTGAGGCAATGAGCAGCAGAGAGACAGAGAGTTGAGGCAAGGCGCGGCAGAGAGACAGAGAATTGAGGCAAGGAGCAGCAGAGAGGCAGAGAGTTGAGGCAAGGCGTAGCGGAGAGACAGAGAGTTGAGGCAAGGCGTAGCAGAGAGACAGAGAGTTGAGGCAGGGCGCAACAGAGAGACAGAGAGTTGAGGCAAGGCGCGGCAGAGAGACAGAGAATTGAGGCAAGGAGCAGCAGAGAGACAGAGAGTTGAGGCAAGGAGCAGCAGAGAGACAGAGAGTTGAGGCAGGGCGCAACAGAGAGACAGAGAGTTGAGGCAATGAGCAGCAGAGAGACAGAGAGTTGAGGCAAGGCGCGGCAGAGAGACAGAGAGTTGAGGCAAGGCGCAGCAGAGAGACAGAGAGTTGAGACAAGGCGTAGCAGAGAGACAGAGAGTTGAGGCAGGGCGCAACAGAGAGACAGAGAGTTGAGGCAATGAGCAGCAGAGAGACAGAGAGTTGAGGCAAGGCGCGGCAGAGACAGAGAATTGAGGCAAGGAGCAGCAGAGAGACAGAGAGTTGAGGCAAGGCGTAGCGGAGAGACAGAGAGTTGAGGCAAGGCGTAGCAGAGAGACAGAGAGTTGAGGCAGGGCGCAACAGAGAGACAGAGAGTTGAGGCAAGGAGCAGCAGAGAGACAGAGAGTTGAGGCAAGGAGCAGCAGAGAGACAGAGAGTTGAG